>NW_025954832.1:0-11029 GCF_022376455.1 Epithele typhae | reverse complement strand
GGCTGCCTTCGCGTCAACTGCCTCGTCGGCCGTCTCGAATCGCGTCTTGAACGCCGCTCTGAAGGTCGTCCAGTCATTGTTGAACACCGCCAGCCCATTACCGATCGTTTCTAGATAGGGGGTGGCCCAGATCGCAGCATCGTCAATGAGGAGAGTGAGAGCCGACTTGATCCACTTCGTGTCGTCGCGGTCGAAGCCGCCCGTGGCGTTGGCAGTGTTCAGATGGCCGCCCATCTGCATCGCGTAGACTTGGAAGGATGCTACGAATCGGCGTGCATCCGAACTGGTCTTGCCGTTGTACGGCTGGGGCTTGTTCGCGACCTTGGTCGCGTCTTTCGTGGCTTGGGTGTTGAGGTTCGAAGCCACCATTGCGTTCGTCATAGCTTGGGGGAGGGTGGTGGACAGGTTCTGGAACGCGGTTGCCAGATCTGTCACCGCCTGCGTAAGGTTGGCCTGTCCAGCAACCAACTGCTGCTGGTTCGCGGTGAGGGCCTGCATGAGGGCCTGAAACTGTTGGACGTCCATGACGAGTGGTGTGATAGCAATGTGTGTCTTGTCGTATCTAGCTCTGCGGGTCGTGTAGGTAACAGGGGTACGGATGTGAGGACACGGTTGGTTGTCGCACTCTCGCCAGAGGAGGTCGTTTCGCTCGTTGCAGACGATGTGGACGTGCCGGTTGTCTTCAGTGTCAACCGCGTGCTGATGACCTGCACAAGCCACCGTGCTCTAGGAACCAGGGTACGCTCCGGGGAAATGAACACCTATTGAGGCTTCCGGTGTGGGGTCAACCCTCAACCAATCGTCTACTGACGACTGTAACAGTCGCTAACTAGCGTGGGGACTGGGTTGGGGTGGAGGAGATGCAGGATGGCCCGGGTGGGCGGCCGTGGCGTGGAAGCCGGAGAGACAAATGGGGAGGGGAAGTGAAGTCGGCTGGGATGGGGGTACAAGGATCCGAGCCCTGGTTGGTCTAGTCGGTGGGAGCAACAGCGACCAATTCGTGAGACGACAGATGGCCAACAGCGACGGGGACCCAAAGGAGAGTAAGAGGAAACGCGGAAGCGACGCGAGAAACGAGAGGAGCGAGAGACGAGGGGAGCGAGTCGACAATGAACTCTTGACTTGCTTCCTTCGTACGGGAAAGGGGGTGGAGATTGCTTGGGTTCGGTAGTACAGACCACGTAGACTATGAGCGACCGACTCTGCCACTGCCACAACATCCCACAACACTGATGCTCGTGACTGGAAAGCGGCTGACAGGTATGCCGACCGACCGGTAATCGGAGAGCGCGCCCGAGCCGATGATCGATTGTGGATAATCGGCTCGGCAGCAGAAGACCGACCCAAGAGTCGGCTCGACCGCACAGCGCATAAGAAAGCGAAAAATCCCCACCTCTCACCTAGCGGCCCCTACATCCTCCCCCAACTGAAATCTCAACCGTCCCCAGTTGCACCTTATGGCGGCCCCCCCTACTCGAACGAGACCCATGGTCGCTCGCAACACCCTCCTGTTCCACCGCTTCCTGGAGCCCTCGCTGATCCGCCTTATCCACGAAGACGAGACACAGAACGCCGCTCGACACATGGTGACCATGGCGGTTGCCGAGTTGAAGGCCACAGTCGATGCGAACACTTTCAATTCGTCCGGTATTCGGGTCCCGTTGGAGTCAGTAGTGATCACCACGGGTGCTCCCGTGGGTGTCAGTGAGCTCACCCGTACCCGAACCCGCAAAGTCCCGCACCCACGGGGCACGGGTGTCTAAGCTGCTGCGGGTGTTCAACGACATGTGCGGGTATGACGCGGGTGAAGACCCGTTGCGGGTAACCCACGGGACAGTGCCGTTAGACTGGCACACAGAGGGGTCGGACCGCGCGCTGCCACGCCTCGGCGTGTCCAAGCTCGAGCTCGAGCCCGGGCAGCAGGACTGCATGCGCGACACGTACACAGAGGGGCCCGACCGCGCGCTGCGCCTCGGCGTGCGAGTGCGAGCTCGAGCTCGAGCCTGGGCAGCAGGATCACATGCGCGACGCGTACGTGCGCCGCTAGTACTGCCACGCGCCGCCTGGAGAGCACGAGAACGAGAAGGCCAAGGCCCATCGAGAAAGCAGATCGACTTCCTCCATGACCACTGCACGTTCCCTGGCTCCGCACCCATCCCTGGCGAGCTCCGACCCACGAAAGGCCTCGTCCCCAGCGTGGTGTGGGCGCTGCACGCTGCGCGCTCACCATGAGGCGCCACTCGATATAACGGTACACATCGAGAACGACTTTGTGTATTGCCTAGCATAACAAAGAAGTAAGTTTACATAACCTAGTGGACGGCTCAGTGGACGGCTTCAAGAGCGTGTCGTCTCCAGAACATCCTCCGAGTGCACGAGGTCGAGCCGTGACCAGGCACCCAAGCACAGAAGTGCACGAGTAGTGTGCGCAGACAGCCTGTTGCGAATGTAGGGGAGAAGCAAGCGGCCACGGCTGAAGACGCGCTCAACGTCCACCGAGGTCGCTGCTCAGCAGGACACATCAGATATGGTATTCGTGCGTGCAGCGGAAGGATATCACATACCGGGGATGGTCAAATAGTCCTTGGCCATACGAGCCAAGTGCGGGTAAGTCTTCTCGTGCTCACGCCACCACGAGAGAGCATCGGTAACGCGCACGAGAGGAGCGGCGAGATAGCGGTCGAGCTCGTCATCGTCACCATGAATCGGGCCGCTAGCTGCCAAGAACTGAAGGCCATCAAACATGTTCTTCGGACGTTCATCCTGCAAGAGCGACAGGTAAGAAATCACGAAACGAACTTCAACACAATGAATTAGATAAAGAGACTCACTACGTCCATAGCCACCACGTCCTCCGCCTGCTCGCTTGAGCCACCGTCGCCAACGTGGTCGTGTTCAGCATTGATGGGGTCCTGATGCTTGTACACAGCGTCGTACCGGTCACGGACAACGGTCTTCGCAGTCTCGATCCAGTCGTCCGGCCAGTGCTCGGACTTGAAGTACTCCATCTTGTAGCGAGGATGAAGGACTGTTCAAATAGAATATAAGTGATCAAGATCGTACAGGATAACTAAGGAGAGAGAGGACTACTCACCCATGGCGATACGGTACGCCTCGGATGAGTCTGTGAGCGCATAGTACTTATTCAGAACCTGTTGAGCGAATCGATGGGCTTGACGAATTGCCGGATCGTAGAGGTCGCCGTGAGAGTCACGGCTGGCGGCGAGCTGCTTCGTTGTAAGCTCCCGGTCGAAGACGTCCATTGCGGGGATGACTGCCGCAAGGTTGGGCGAACCACGGGAAAAGAATTCGGTGGCGTCCTTGAAGACCTACATCAACGTGAAGGTTGTCGAGTGGGGATGCGTCGATGCAAGGGTCGCGATCGCGGAGAGAAATGGGCGCAAGGTCGGAGGAAAGGGCAGGAGGATGACAACGACAGTGAGTCACCGGATAGTAGGCCCGAGGACATGTATTTGAGCGGAGTTAGTAATCGTCGTTGGCAAGTTGAAGCTCAGCACGCACCTTCAGAACGTCGACCAGCTGCTCTGCAATCTGCCATTCCCGCGCATTCATCCGGAACTTGTCAAGGTCGACACCAAGGTCGCCATCTGCGCAAAACGACCGGATCGCACGCTTCATCCCCACTGCATTCACCACTATGTCGTTTGTCGACTGCCAGCGGGTGCGAACGTCTTGACGAAGCATGCGCTCCGGCAAGTTCAGATCAGCGAGGTGCTGCTTCCACGCGGGCAGGAGGATGGTGGTGGACTTGTTGACCGTCGAGGCCAGGGAACGAAGCTAGCAGATGATAACGAGGTGAGTATTGGTTCATGTAGCATATACATATGGCTTAACAACTAGCCTTAGTGAGAACAACGCGGACCGGGCGAACAGCAGCGTAGAACTCGGCGAGCTGCTCCTCGTTCATCCCAGTCGCCTCCTCCACCCACTCGTCTTCATCAGAAATATCGACAAGTCCAGGCAAGTCGTCCTCAGCGCCCTCGTCCGTGTCCTCGGCCAAGTCATCAAGGCTGTCGAGCGGCTCGTCGTCATTGTCATCGTTGACAAGGTCGTCAAGCTCCGCGTCGTCACCCTTCCGCTTGTCGTCCTTCTTTGGTGCGTCGAAATGCTTCATCAGCGCCTTGCTCACAAGCTGAATGATGTGACCAAAGCAGCGGACGTGACCTCCACCACGCGAGAAGCCGTTGAGCTCGGTCTCGAGGTGCTCGACCATCGCGTCATTGGCGGACGCATTGTCGCATGTCACGGCCAACACCTGTCAACAAGGTAAAGTCAGAAGCCATTATCGAGCATATGAGACAGACTCAAACCTTGTCATCAAGCTCGAGCTCAGTCAGGATGATTGCAATCTCGCGTGCGAGGTTCAGGCCAGTATGAGACTGCAAGAGTATATTCAGGATATCAGTATGCAGATAACTGTTGATCACGCGATG
The DNA here is from genome assembly GCF_022376455.1 of Epithele typhae. Lineage (NCBI taxonomy): Eukaryota > Fungi > Basidiomycota > Agaricomycetes > Polyporales > Epitheliaceae > Epithele > Epithele typhae. The sequence continues at coordinate 6,575 of NW_025954832.1, read as the reverse complement.
TACGTACCTTCGGAACCTCGACAATGTCGAGCAGCATGCTGATGGGCTCATCGTTGTGCAGGAAGTGGACTGTAACCGCCGTGAAGGCACGATGGTTGGGAGAGGTCCAACAATCCGTAGCGATGTTGATATGCCCATCATAGTCCTGCGTCGAGTGGGTGAGTACAGCCGCAATTGGTTGGCAAAACATTCTTACACATACCCTCAGGAGACGGCCGATACGCTCTCGAGAGCGCGTGAACAACGTCCGCGTATCGCGAGCCAGAGTGCTCGGCGAAGGAATCTTGAAGTTCGGGCGTCCAGTCTTCATCAAGATCTGGAAATGCTCGTCCTTGACGATGGACAGCGGGCGCGATGACTCGGCAACCCATCGGACAAACTCCGCACTGGCGCGTCACATTGTCAGTCATGGTTCAAGGCGACGAACACGAACAGCCACCCACCGAGTCTCTGCCTGCGTGAGGTGGCGGTTCGAGAAGACGACGCTGCCTTTCCCCTTGCGGGTGAAGTACGTCTTGATGTCGCTACTCAACCTCTTGCTGACGACGATCTTCCGGACCTCATCCGCAGTCATGTTGGCCTCGCGTGCGCTGTCGACAGCCTCCTGGCCCCAGCACCGGATGGCGTGCTTCTGAAGGATCCCGGTTGAGGTTGCGTCGCTCTTGTCGAGGTAGCGACGACCCTGCCACTTGCAGCTTGGGGAAGCGCACGTGAATACGTGGCAACGACGCCGACCCTTGCCGTATGCGATCTTGGGAATGGGCTCGTAGAACCCGTAATAAAACGAGTGCCACTTGCGCATCATAGCGGCTGTGTTCACTCCTGTAAGTTCATCTTCAATCCCATGCTATGCTGTAGAACTCACCAAGTTGTTCATCAGCGTTGTCGTCATCATCGTTGTCACTGCCGTCGCCATCGTCGTCAGAAGGTTCATCGTCCGAGGGCTCTGAGTTGGACGACACATAGACAACTTTATCGATGTCTGAGTGAGCCGCCTCTTCTTCCTCTTCAGTGCGGCAGATAACCTTGCGCCCACCAGTGCTTGGCTTCTATAACGGCCAACTGTTATCAATGAACCCACACACACATGAAAGCACGAACCTTTGAACGCTTGATGGCAGCCTTCGACTTTGCGCGCCCGACACCAGCCTGTGCAGACCCGGTGGCGGCCTTCACGGACCCAGCGGCGGCCTTCGCGGACGCGGTGGTGGCCTGCGTGGACGCGGCGATGGCCTGCGCGGACCCAGCGATGGCCTGCGCGGACCCGGCGGCGACCTTCGCAGACCCGGAGGCGACCTTCGCGGACCCAGCGGCGGCCTTCGCGGACGCGGCGGCGGCCTTCGTGGACCCAGCGGCGGCCTTCGCAGACGCGGCGGCGGCCTGCGAGGACGCGGCGGCGGCCTGCGTGGACGTGGCGACGGCCTGCGCAGACCCGAAGGCGACCTTCGCGGACCCAGCAGCGGCCTTCGTGGACACGGTGGTGGCCTGCGTGGATGCGGTGATGCCTTGCGCGGACCCAGCGACGGCCTGCGCGGACCCGGCGGCGACCTTCGCGGACCCGGTGGTGGCCTGCGTGGATGCGGCAATGCCCTGCGCGGACGCGGGAGCAGCCTGTGCGGACGCGGCGACGGCCTTCGCGGACGCAGTGACAGCCTGCGCGAAGGTCTTCTCAGGGGTGGTGTTTGTGGACTCGGGTTCATGTAAGCTGAGATCCACTCAGACTCGAAAATAAATATACTCACCTTTGTGATCCCCAGCTTGTTGAGCACCTTTGTGGTGCTCTCCTTCATTGCCTGTGCCTTCTCAGTGAGGATGCGCGATCGCTTTGGGCGATCAGCGTTGTCGGGGGACGCGGCGCGCTTTTTGGAGCTATCGGTGGGCTCAAGGGTGGGAAGGGTGTTCGACATGATGCTGAGTTCGAGAGTCTACGAGTGGTGGGACTGATGATTCTGTGGAGACTCGAGTGGCTTGAGGGTTTTTATAGAGCCAGAGGCGTTAGTCAGCAACTGTACAGTTGGTGGCGTCCACTCACCATGTGCAGAGATCAGCCACAGGTGAAGAAGCGCGCAAGGAGATGCGAGCTTCGGAGGACGTTCAGTAGGCGCTAAATTAGCCTTTACGGGCGCGGGTTCCCGTGGGATCCTCATGGCGGGCCGGCGGGTCGGGCGGACCTCACCCGCACCCGAACCCTTGACACCCGTTCCCGTAACCCTGCATGGGTATCCCGCACCCGTGGTGATCACTAGGAGTCAGTCATCCTCGCTACGGTGTGTAGAGGCCTATTGGTCGCCTAGTCGGTTTGACCGACTCCTTCTTCTCTAGCGGGTGTACTGGCTGGTCTTTGGTGATGACGGTGGACTTCGTCGTGTCTTCCGCGAAGTCGAGGACCTGCTGTCAGAGACTGAATGGGTAGAGGAGCTCATGGTCGCTTGGCGTAACGGCTATGCGCAGGTACGCCTGGAGATGCGACACACCATTGGCGACCACCTCTGGACGTCCGCTCGCATGCAACACGACGTGGCCACAGCTCTTCAAACCGCTCTCGACCACACGAATGCCCTCGATCTGGACACCGCGGCTTACTTGTCGCAGCTCATTGGTGCCAGTCGCGATATTCAACTGCAGGCTGGTTCGACGGTTCGGCTCCTCCGCTACGACTTGGTGAGCGAGATCCGCGCGGAGCGCCTCCAGGCTCGCTTGTTCGGTTCCCCGGAGCCTCAGGGAACTGTCGAGGAGCTGCTTGCCGACGAACCAATGGAAGAGCTGGTCGATCCCGAGGACGAAGAGCCACTTGCTGCGTATGAAGACTTCGGAGACGACGATGGCCCCCACGACTAGAAGCCCTCGCTTGGAGAGAGGATCGGACGGAACCAATGGTTGTAGGCCAGCGGGACGGTTGCGCACAAGGTGGGAGGGGTGGCGGCAGCGGGAGACGTGACAAGTGAGTCGGTTAGATTGGACGAGGCGGGATGGACAGGGAATGTTGGTGGTGCCATAGTAGAGTCGTCCGATGTACTGGGGCGCTGACGTATGCCAGCCGAATGGATGCGTATTCGTGAGAAACCTGGAGCGACTCAAGGCATCGAATTGTGGCTTTTGATCTTCCGATCCAGCGTGACTATGGGTGGAGGCCACTTCTCAGTCCGCTTTTGGGCGCCAGAGGGCCGCACTTGGCCTGGTCGTCTTCTTCTATGACGTCATCTGCCATGAATGGGCACAGCCGATCGCCCGCCTCATGCCCCTTGCATGGCCTCGGCTCCGCAGCAATGCGGGGGTGGGGTGCGCTCTTTTTGACGGTCGGCTTGTAGTCGCTCCCCCCACCCCTGCCTCTCACCCTCCCCGCTCGCTGTCGTTCCTCGCTCCTCCAACCGTTCCTCTCTCGCGATGTCTTCATCCACCCTTCCAGTCCCAGAGCGCATCATACGAGCCGCCACGCAACGCCTGAGCAGGATCACTCCCCTTCCGATGCCGCAGGACGAACCGATCGAGCTCAACGACGACGGGGTTGTCGCCTTCCTGGCTCAAGTACCGCCTCAAGAGGCCTCTACTCCCGTAGCTTCTTGGAGTCGCGAAGAATGCGCACGTGTCGGAATGACCTTGGTGGCTGCCGTGAATCAGGTGAGTGCTTCCTAAACACAGCAGCTCCTTCCGTGGTGTTGACGAGGTGGTGACCAGTGTACTGGGCCTGCCTTCCGGTCGGGTATGGAGTTCTTCTTGGACGAACTCGAAGCCGACGCCACCACCGCTGAGGCGACCTTCGACCGCGTTGATACCTTAGTCGCTGCTGCGCGTCGTGCAATTCGACTCCAGCGCGACAACGCTGAGATGGAAGACCTCGAGGGATGGGCATGGGCCTTGTTCTTTCAGCTGCAGCCCAAGGACGAAGACTTTTCCCCTCTTCGTGCCCACGTTGGTCGCCTCTTGGAAGCCCAGGGCGTCGATACCCTTGCTGATGACCTTGTCCTCTCCCAACCTCGTGCTCCGCCGTCTCCTTCTCCGGCGCCCTCCGCCTCCATCTTCCGTCTCAATCTCTCGCTCCTGCCATCGCTGCCAAGCGACTCCGGCTCTGGCCTTCGCATCAAGTCGGCTACCCCCGTCGCGACCGAGAAGAATTCCGCTGGCCGCAACTTCCCCACGTTGTTTGAGCTCCGGCGTCAGGTGTGTAGGTTTTTGTCAAGTCTCTCCGATATTGCGTGACAACCTTTGCACAGTGCGACTACTGTTGGGGAGCGAAGTCCGACGGCGCTTGTGAAGGAGGGTGCCAGCCATGTGCGCGGTGCGTGAAGGTGAACGTTAAGTGCGCGTTGTACCTGCTTCGTGCCGATGGTTGGGTCTCGGGTGAGTGCCCGTGGTTGTTGGCCCCGTTGTCGAGCTGGTTGACACCCGACCTGCAGTACCCAAGCTCGGCCCTGTCACGTTCTTTGACGGGTCAACATTCTTTATCCCGCCGAAGTTTCGGGGATCCCAACGCGCCGTCATCGAGGGCCTCGTGGACTTCCTGCTCGGCCACTTGACAGCCCAGGACTTCAAGATTGTTGGTCAAGTAGCGGTTCCAGAAGGCCCAGAGGCCCTTCGGTTCGATTACCACCGTGACGACGCTCGGGCGATTGCGTGGCGCTACCTGCAGTCCATGGCCAGTCGTATGCACGTTGACGAGGGGGAGTTCCTTGATACCTCGGATCTGCGTCGCTTGGACGTCCGAGCCGAGCCCGCACCGACGATTGTCTACCGTCCGTTCAGGCCCGCCCCTACGAGATCGCTTCCCAACCGTCGGCCTGCTCCGAAGAAGGTGAAAGCGACGCCCCCAGTTGCTGAAGACGTGGAGATGCTCAACGAACCCGACAAGCCGATTAAGCCTATCCCCCGCCATCGCAGCACCCGCGCGATCGCGGTGAAGCGGTTGCCTCCTCGTACCGTCGGTCCGGACGCCAAGCGGAAACGAACAGGCCTCGTTCCCGAGGTCGTTGTGCCTTCTCGCCAGCCCTCCGGCGACTCTCAAAAGTCGGCTGGTACGTTTTCGATGCAGGCTCTCCACACCGAGTTGGTTCCGCCCTCCTCGATCTCTGTCAGCGACTCCGACGTTGCGCTCGATGATGACCTCTTCAAGGCCTCCTTCGTTTACGCAGCGGCCACGTATCGCCTGGCCAATACGCTCTGGTTGGAAGCGGTTGGGAGACTCCAGGATATCGCTGTGCAGCCGCAGGAGGAGCGGGACAAGTTGCGTCGGCTGACTGCCCTCTTGCCAGCTGGGCTCACGTCGGTCGACGAGTTGCTTGACCTGTCCCTCAAGGCCGACTTGCGTGGACCTCCCTTCGCATCCTCGTCCACTGCTGGCCCATCCACAGCCGGCCCTTCTGTGGCGGGTGGGAATCGTCCAGTGCGCGTCGTCTTGTCAAGTCCAGAGTCTTCGGACGCGGAGGCGGTCAGCGCGCACTTCTCCGGCGTGGAAGAGGAGGATGAGGAGGAGGAGGCCGCGAGCAAGGGAAAGGGGAAAGCGACCCGCGTGGGGGCGCGGCGCATCGCTCGTCGTCCGTAAGTGCGTCTCTTGGCTTGTCATCTCGCGGACTGTGTGGTCTTTTTGCCGATGCCTTGTTGGTCGCAGTGTTTGACCTATCGAGTCCTGTCACCCCCGAATACCTTCCTGTGAATGTTCGGTTAGTGAGATTACGTAGTGGCTGTAGCATAACGAGAATCTGTCGCGTCCGGTAAAAGTAACAGCTTCGTATAGTATGTGGGGGTAGTCCGTGAAAGTCCGTGAAAGTCCGTGCGCACTATCGTGACCGACTAAGGGGGAATGGAACATGTCTTCTCTCCTCTGCAATAATAACAGTGTGAACTTCTCTTCTTTGCAGCGATAACATTGTGGAACTTCTCTTCTCTTCTTTGCGACGATAGCGTTGTGGAACTTCTCTTCTTTATCTTGGCTGGAGGATCTGGTGTGAAAAGAAAGGGAATAGGGAGCCGACTCCGTGAGCCGACTCTGTTCGTAAGCGACCGCTGGTAGCACCACTCTTCCCCCAACAGAAATCTAGACCGTCCTCGGGCTTCTGACCCTTATGGCGCAGCCAAAGTATTGGAACAGAGGTATGCATTGACCTTGCCCATACGACGCACAGGAGGAGGGAATCGCGGCGCTAGTGTTGAACAGACAGCCGAACGTGAGTTACAGTGTTGAACAGGCTCGGAGACAGAATCATATCGTAAAAAAAGAGATTGGTCCATAAGAAAGAAGACTGGGGAACATATGCGGGGGGGGGGGGGTCCATTATCAAACATCTTCCAGTAGGTTGGTCGCGTCCTCCTCGCCGCCATCATCAGTGTCGCCTTCCATTTCCAGGATCCGTGCGTCGTCAATGTCAAGTGTGTCGCCTGGTACGCGGATCGGCTCCGTTCGGGGTGGTACTAGATGACGCGGAAAGCAGCGACGGGTCGGTCAAACACCGCACCATCCAGTTCAGCCAAAATGTATGCGCCCGCGCGATTGCGAGAAACCACCACCAACAGTCCGATGTACCGTTCACGAGTCTTGCGGTCCAGCGACTTCTCAATGGCCGTGTTGCACATGAGGACCAGAC
>NW_025954831.1:0-11043 GCF_022376455.1 Epithele typhae | reverse complement strand
AACACTTGTTGAAACTCTCTTTGTCGCTGCTGATTTGATTCCTGCCTCCGTCGAGACTGTCGTTCAAATTGTCTGTTTGCACGCTCTTCAGCCTCTTGTTGCCGCCGTGCAGCAACAGCTTCAGCAACTGTAGATCCACGGTTTCTTCCACGATTGGCACGACGATTTTGTTGTCGTTGCACAAAATTAGCCTCAAGTCCACCTACATAGTTCCCCTGCTGTGCATTTGGATTAGGATTCCAATCTAAACTGCCAGGGAACCGAGAGCCAGAAGGCTGGTTCATTTGTGGCCTATTGTGTTCCCCACCAAACATGTTCAATGGCTGAATATTACTTCCACCAAGATATTGTTCACCAAATTGTCCATATGCACCGTATGGCCCTGCAAGCCCCCCATTGCCAGCATCAAAAGTGGGACCAAGATTAGATCCCTCAGGAATATCCAAATTTTGGTTAGGCTGCCCAAAATTAGGCTGCCGAGGAATCTGATAAGATTCCTGTCTCCGTTCTCGCCGCACTGATGGGGAAGTCATTTGACGACCCTCTCTTTCCCTCTCTCTCTCCTCCTCTCGATCACGTTCAGGTGTTGTCCTAAGGCAGAGGTTAATTTGACAGTCAAACAATCAATTATGCGGGCACTTACGGATTGTTTGTGTAGGAAGGATCCATTGTCTTTTGTAAGGATGTATTGTGGGTAATGGAGTTGGGACTATTATCATTCAATTAGCAGTGCACTTCAGCCTCATCACTACTGAGCACACACTTATACCGTAGTATAATGAGGGAGGGTGTGCACAGGGTTGAATAGTAGGCTGGTAGAGCTCAACACCTCTGGAGGGTGTGGGGGAGCTTGAAAGTGGCAATATTAGGCCTTATTAGATGGTTTTATGGCTCTATCAACTCACTTTGATGGGGTGTAGAGCGTGTTGTTATGTGGCTGTGCTATGAGGCGCTAATGCAGAGCTGAAAGCTACCATTAGAGTGTCATTCACACCATTATCAGAGCTTGTAAACTCACTTTGATGGGGTGTAAAGCGCGTCGTTATGTGGCTGTGCTATGAAGCGCTAAAGCCGGCAATAGTATGAGCTGAAAGCCACCATTAGAGTGCCATTCACACCACTATCCAACCTTTGAAACTCACTTTGATGGAGTGTAGAGCGGATTGTTGTGTGGCTGTGCTATGAGGCGCTAAGGCGCGATAGTATGAGCTGAAAGGAACTGTAGATAAGCCATCAATGCGGGATAGAAGCAAAAGGTAACTTACTTGAGAGCGAGATAAGCAGAGGGGAGATAAGCACTTGATATGTGGAGTAGGTGGTGTGCTTAGTGGAGGCTGTAAGGACCCTGTGAGCATGCTTATCAGGGATTTGAAATGGGGGATAAGCTCACCTGATAGATGCTTGCCCCTCCACATAGTAGGTGAGACAGGACGGGAGGCGCCTATCGGACCCTGGATGCGTGAGGCGTGAAAAGTACTGTCCACAATATCGCGTTCGGATAGGCGCCCATCGCGCAAAATCATTTGTTTTAGGAGCATGAACCATGCAAGAAGTACACGATTTTGAAGACATGTGCTAATTGTACTTATACAGCTTGCTGCCAAAACTCTAAGGAAACGGGCAAGAGGGCGGGGCAGGGCGAGACATCCACGGAATAGGCGCTGGCGCGCGGACTGGGGACGTTTGGACTTGGAACGGGGCAGCCCCTCGCAGGCCCGGCCAGATGCGGGACCGGCCTCGCAGGCTCGGCCAGATGCGGGCGGCCTCGCAGGCTCGGCCGAAACAGGGGGCAGGCCTCGCAAGCTCGGCCTACCGGCGCACATGGCAGCCACATGGCAAAAGCTCGGTTAGCTTCGCTTATTTCGCCAACTTCGCTAACTTCGCGTATCGCTGCAAGCGACGTACGCGGCTTACTAACACCACCGCTCTTCTTTATAGAATAGATATAGAATAGATCGGCGTGGGCGGCACGAGGAGGTTAAGAAAAGCGCCGGAGCGCCCAGCCCGCGATGTGTTGCCGAACAGCGGGTCTTGGTCCTCTTGGACCGGTACGCCAAGGACTTCTAGCCACATTGGGGATACATGTCTCCTCTATGGGAATTTCAGTGATTGCAGTGGTCGTCGACGACTTGATGTCGAGGACACAATCCCCGTACAGCGACTGCTAGTGCGTTGGTTTCGACAAGATGGAGTTGTTGCATGGTTCCAGCCGCTGCTGGAGTGCCCATCGCATCGTTAGTGACGTCGCCAGGGAATGCGCAGCGCGGTCGGAGAAAGTGCACCGCGGAAATGAATGCTCGCGACTGCCGGCGATCATGGACGCGCCCAGAAAGCTATACTTGCTCTTGACGAATGCGAGAAGTTTTGTCGAAGGCGAGATGAAGCTGCGCAGCGCTCGGCCAGTGTGTTGTAATCTAACCATCTGGTCAGTGCGATATCTTCGAGAATCGCGAGGGAAGTGTTGTCGAAGACGACGAGAATAACCTGCTGCCACATTGTCATCATGATCAACATAATGCATGGAGTAGAACATACGTGTGGGCGGCGAGCGTCCCAGCGATGCCGAATGGTGCAGGTGGTGTGATGCCAGCACAGGCGCAGCGCGAACCAAGATCGCTGGCGGACTGGTGCGGCGACAGAGGCCGATTGGACCGAGCTTGGCGCGGGGCGATGCATGCGACGCGACGCGGGGGCGCTCGAAGCTTCCCTTCTTCTGCACAGAGGCTCGGCCGGCGGCGGAGGCTGCTTACGAGGCGGACGTTGGCGGACGTTGACAGTGGTGTCGTGCGAGGCCACAGCGGGCGCGCCGCAGAGCGTTTGGCAGCGGGCTCGATGGACGATAAATGCGCGCGGGCCTGCCACGGGGGCCCCGAAACACCCCGCCCGCCCGCGATCACTGACGGCTTCCTGCAAGCGTAGTTGTGGTTCCCGACCAAGCAGCAGCAGGCCCAAGCAGAGCAATCGAAAGCCCGACACTTCCAGAGGGGACTAGGCACAAGTTCGACCACGTGCGCCGGACCTCGCCTGCGCACCCGAAATGGCAAGACGCCTCGTTTCTCTCTTCCTCCGCCGCGTCCAGCGATCGCCGCTGGGCCTCATCTCCCTCTCCATGGTCAACCTCCTCCTCCTCCTCGTGCTCTCCGCCCTCCTCAACCAGTCCCGCTGCCACCCCGTCGACTGGCTCCGCCGCTTCTCCCCCACCCCCGCGACGACGGCAGCGGTTGGCTCTGGGGCTGGGTCTGGGCCGCAGACGGCACCGTCTCCGTCGTCGACCGTTCTCCCCCTGTCACCTTCCCCGCCCGCCCTGCTTCATTCGGCGCAGAGCTCACCGACCCGCTCTTGGGCTATGTCATTCCTCTCTCCTCCTTCTCCGCCCCGTGCCCCCGTGATCCCCACAACCAGACCGAGCCCGGCCGCCCGTTCGACCCGGACCCCGTCCTCGGTTGCCCGGACCTCTGCATAACTGGGCCCCATGAGCCAGAGGATGCGGATACATGGATTGCCCTTGTGCAGCGCGGGGGATGCCCTTTCGTGGAAAAGGCACGCCAGGCCCAGAAGCTCGGAGCGAAGGCTATCGTCGTAGGAGGGGATCGAGACAGCCCGGACGCGCTGCTCAATATGTTCAGCGAGAGTGAGTGTCCAGTACCCGGTTCATATGCTCTGTTTCCTCATGTCTCTCGATGTTCAGCCGATGCGTCCGACGTGACGATCGCGGCGACGTACATCAAGTACTGGGACTACCTCCAGCTTTCGTCCATGATCGCCACCTCGAATACAACCCATAACGGGCTGAAGACGTTGTCGCTACTCATTAACACGGAGTACTCGGCTTGGGAGTGGTATTCGTGCGTACTGTGGTCCTATATCGCCTCTTGCCAGACGGCTAAAGTGTCTTGCACCCACCAGGCCCATCATCACCTTTATCATCATCCTACTCCTACCGTCATGCCTCACGTTTCTCACTCTCCTCATCCATCGGATTCGCGCTGCACGCGCGGCCCAGCGCGACCGAGCACCCGAAAGCGTGGTTTTCAATCTTCCCTCCCGCGTCTGGACCGGTCACGGCTGGGAGAAGCCGCCCCCGACGACCTTCGTTCCCGCCGACACCGTCACCACAGAAGGCGAGCCTATCGTTGAACAAAGCTCTGACGAGCCCACAGCGTCGACTTCGCATGGAGAGAATGTGCCCGCATGGGTCGACGAACAGACGGAATGTGCGATCTGCCTGGAGATGTTCGTCAAGGGCGATCGCGTCCGCGTTCTGCCCTGCTACCACTTCTTCCACATCGACGAGATTGACCAGTGGCTCATTCACAAGAAGAAGCTGGTGCGTTTATCCTGTGTGGAGCTCTGAGTTATTTGGCTGATTGAGATTGATGGTGCGCAGTGCCCGATCTGCAAGGCCGACGTGACGCAGTCGCACGCCGCCCCGGAGGTTCCGGACGCTGTGGAAGTCCACCCTCACGATGAGGTGACACCACCTGCGGTCGCATCGCCTGCGGATGCATCGTCTTCACGGACGCTCTCTGCCCCTGCAAATCCTACGGAACGTACACCACTACTGCAGGCTCCAGACGGGTCGGTTGTCTCCTAGTCCTCAGACAGTGCAGTCGGAGGCTTGGAGCGTGCTGGTCCGCGCTTGGGACTTGTTCACGACCCGTATGACGAATACCAGGGCTCGGACTAGGCGCTGTCGGGACGCCTCTACGCTACTCCCGATCAGCCATCGGGTACTGTACGACACTGACGATGTACGCTGTAGGTTAAATATTGCGCAATGAGGGGGCAGCCTGTTTGTAATCGATACGTGTATAATCGCTGAATCGCATCGCAAGGTCATTTTATTTCCGCTCGGTGCACGTCGTGTCTGACAATTGTCGTCTGTCAGCTTTTGTCTCATGACCGCTGCGGGGACGCTCCGTAGACGCGGTATTAGATGGTGTCCAGCAAGTGTTGCATCTCCGCGCCGCGAGGCAGCGTGTCATCCCCCACCCAAAACGCGGGCGGCAGCATCGGGGACCCGGGCCGGGGGGATACCAGGCGAACAAGGAACCGTCTTACCTGATGTGGGCGAACGGTCTTGTCTGCAGGCGATCAGCGGAGGCCGAGAAGGGCGGCGATGGCGGGAGAGACAAGACGTCGCACCCGCCGCCCCGCCCAATATCTCAGCCTGCAGACCCCGCGCACGGCCCGCAATCCACCCCAATTGTTGTCCGCAACGCGTGCCCTGCCCCTTCGCGCGCTCGCTATTGTCTCCCCCATCTTCGATCGCAGGCCGCCCTCCCCCGCGCCTCCTCCCTGCACTCGCCCCCGCCCCCAGGACAAAAGGCCCCCGCGCCTCGCTACAAACTCGTCGATGACTAAGTCCCTCCTGGCCCGCCGAAGGACATTGTTCGACGGTCTAGTAGCGCGCACGACAAGACCCCGCGCTGCCGCCTGGGAGGCGAGGAGGCGCAGATGGGAGACGGATCCAAGAGTGAAGCGCATAAGACGCCATCAGTGGTAGACGGCGAGGCTACGCCCTGGCCTTGTTGCGGATGCGGGCCCGAGCGCCAGACAGGAACTAACCCGCTTTTCTCAACGTCTTCCATAGGAGCGTGAGGCTGGTGCTCAGACAGGCGTTCTCGGACCTCAACGTACACTTGCAGGGTCAAGCGGCCTTGATCGGATCTCATCGCAAGGCGTGTCTGCCACTCGTGCAACATTCGAGTCTCCGTCCCCTCGGTGGCAGTGGCACAAACAATAAATCTTTCTGGATGCGCCAGCGTCCAGGTGAGCGGCCCCGTCCCGAGTCTTGTTCATCACCTCGCGTACTTATACCCCTCTCCGGAAGCAGTTTTGGCGGTTTGTTGCATTCGCTCCCGCCTGCCTTTCCCCCTCCCTTGCCTCTGCCTGGCCTTTGTCGCGGATACACATCCCTCGACCGTACTTCAGCACTGCTGCAACTTGTCGTTGACAACCCGCCCCAAGCGTTTTCCCCATCCCCATCCCCATCAGATCGACGGCATGCACGACTACGGCTACGCCGGCATGGTGGCTCCCGCCGAGGACTACCAGCCTACCTCTCCACCAAAGTATCGCAGTACGTCCATGCCTTCGCACCCCCATCTCGGTCTGATATGTGCTCATGCTCACTCCGCGTGTTGCAGCGAAACTGTGCCGCAACTTCCCGCTCGGCGCCTGCCGCTACGGCGACCAGTGCTCCTTCCTGCATGTCCCACCGAGCGCGTCCCCCACCGCGCACTTCTCCTACGCCTTCGCTCCTCCCATTCTCCATCCTTCGACACCCTCATCATCCCGCCCTTCACCCACAATTGACCTTGCATCCGGCTCAACGCGCTCAACACGCGCTCCGCGGCGCGAGCAACGCCCTTCTCTGAACGGCATGGACCTCTGGCGGGCGCGCATGGAGGGCGCGTGCCCGCCCCCGCCTCCCGGCACGCCGATAACCGTGGCGAGCATGTTCATGCCTCTCCCCGGGTCTCCCAGCACCTGCTCCGACTGGGCCCTGGCTTCGCAGGAGTGCGGGTACGGCGACACGGAGGCGATACCGATGCGCGCGAAGGGCGGCGGGTGCCGAGGATCGTCGCCGCGCGATGCGGGGGACCGGAACGCTCGCCACAGGAACACCTTTTTCAAGAGTGCGTACTGAACGTTTGGGTTATGCGCGGTGGGTACTGACTCTGGATGTGGAATGCAGCGAAGCCGTGTAGGTTCTACAGGGAGCCGGCGGGGTGCATCAAGGGCAACCGCTGCAACTTGTGAGTCCATGTTTTTGAGCGCGAAGAGACATAATTTTGATAGAGCGTACGCTGCAGCATCCACGAGAGCCCAGATGAAGACCGGCAGCACCACCGTCCTCGCGGTCTAGCCGCCCCCACGCCACTGGAGCTCATCGACGACAACGAGCACGAGTTCGAGGAGGGCTCGAGTACCCCGAGCGAGCCGTCCCCGTGCTCCGCGACGACCGTATCCTCCTCCGACAGCGAGCAGGACCACGACCACAACCACGACCACGAACAAGAACAAGAATACAGCGGCTCCGGCTCCGGCTCGCACGAGTCCACCCCACGCAAGCGCGGCCAGAACTTCTTCCCTGTCACCTGGCGCGTTGTCGGCGGTGGAGTGATGATGAGCGGCTCACGCGAGATCTGCGAGAGCTCCATGGCCGGCCATTGCACCGACGGTGTGGACTGCCGGTTCGCGCATCCGTACGACACGTGTGAGTGCTCGAGCTTATTGTCTTTCGCCCCTCCCCGCCTTCTGCTCTCCCATCGCCGGCTTCTCTTCGTTGATTCCCGATGCTGACTTCCGCCTCGTTGCACGCTTCTCGCGCATCGGCTCCGCACGCCACGCAGACGACGAGCAGTCGTACGCGGTTCCGCACGTCGAGCCCCCGCCGATGTACAGCCCGCTCTCGCCCGTGTCCCCGATGTCCCCCGTCGTGTTCGCGTACCCGGTCATGTACGGCCCCGCCGCGCTCTCGCCGCCGCTGCCCTTCGCGCTCCCCGCTGCCCCGGGGGAGTGCTTCGCCAAGGGCGCCCCCGCGAGCGCACCGGCCCCCTTGCCGTACGGGACCTACGCGCCCCACCGCGTGGTCGACGGGAGCACGCTCGCCGACCGCGACGCGTACTACATGCAGGTGGGCCCGTGGGCCCACGCGGGCATGTACGCGGACTACGCCGCCGGCGCGGGAGCGGAGTATGGGATCGGCGTCGGCGTCGGCGTCGTGATGGAGGAGGGCGCGGGCGCGGTCGCCGCGCGCGGGGTGGTGCGGCCGGTGTCGACGCCGCCAACGCCGCTGCAGGGAGAGGCTCCAAGCAGCGTACACAGAGTGCGTGGTTTTCTCTGCGTGTGGGGATGTGGACGTTGGCGCTGACGCTCGTTGTTTCACCTGTAGCTCTTTGCCGCGGAGATGCCCTGAGGCACCTCAGGGCAACGATTCTCCGCCCCAGTGCGCCACCCCAAGGCTCTAGGGACCATGTAGACGTCCATCCACACGCACGGCATTTGCGACATTCGCGCTCTGTCTCTCATCATCTCACATTTCGCGCTTCAACTCTTCCTTTCGACAGTTCCGTCCCTCGGTCTCTTTACCTCAGGTTACACCACGTTTGAACCCTCTCCTAGTTCCTTGTACGGATTTGGCGCACTCCACCGCACTTACCACCTCCTGTTTATTCCACGCGGCCGCCTCGTGACCGCAGTGTGACCTTCGAGGCCTCCTACGTTATAGCTCCGTGTTTCTGCAACGGTTATACCTAAAGATCAACATGTTCCTCGATCCATTGTACTACATGATATGACCAGTGCCAGTGGGCACGTGTATAGTATGTGTGTATACATCTGTCCATGGGCCTGGAAATTTGGGTAGCACGTGCGAATGGTAAGAGCGTAGTGTCCCCGCGATCTGTCATTGATCGGGCATATTTTGAACCATGAACCCGACTGCATGTAGCGGAGCTTGAGCAGAGCACAATTCCGATGGACGATCTGACGCGAAAGCCACAACCCACGTGACTTCAGCCGCACGGTTCGCGCGTCACATCGATATCTGGGACTCGACTTAGTTGATAATAGAGCCGTTTGGAAGCTTGTTACGATAGTGAACCGTAGTAATCGTGAGTTGGAGCGTTGGAGTCCCTGCTCCACGCGACTGCCCGGCGGGTGTTTGAGAAATAAAAACTCACCCCGCTAAGGGGAGCGAGGAGAACGTACTATAGAACGTACGAAGCGGATGGGGAGCCGAGTAGGGGTGGCAGCGGCAAAATGTGTGGAGATAGTACTGATATATATTGTCTGTAAACAGGATGAAGCATGGCCTGGTGGATTAATGGTAGTGCTGTCAGTCTTGGTGGAGGTGGTGGAGTTCGAAACTGGTTTTTGGAAAACCTTTTTAGTTGCAAAAAATCTTGAACATTTTTCTCCTCCTCCACCCCAATGTGTTACGACCTTACGAGTGCCTCACATGTAATGCCTGTGCCTGCCCCTGCAAGGACTTCACAAACAATAGGCTCCTCATACCCAGTGATCTGGAGGGGTGATGGAGCTTTATATGCCTATTTATTGCTCTGGCGCACAAGCTGGCGGTGTGGTGGATGCGCCATGGCAGTCCTCAATAAGTACATCCTACACCACTGCTAGGCACACCAGGTGGTGCGTGAAACCGAAGCTGGCGCGATGTGTAGTGACCCCGCTGCACTGGACGGCGTGGGGCGGACGTTGTTGAGGGCAAGCCGAAGGTCGTGGACTCGCAGCGGACCACCCACTCGTGACGGTGCCATGGTGCATCATCGTGCCGCACATCGGGAGCGTGATGACGGAGACGCGGATTGGGATGGCATAGTAAGATTGTGCAGTGAGCTATGTCTTGTCCCACAAAAGCTAGTGTAATGTATACGCAAGCCGCCCGAGCCATTGATACTCAAGAACACGCTAGGCGCCTGTGCGCCCGAAGAACGCTGGCACGGCCCGTGTGGCGGCTTCTTTAAGCGCCCTCTTAGCGGGGTGAGTTTGGCCTCCCCAAGCCAGCGGGCCGATCTGCCGTGGAGCAGAGGCACCGAAGTGGCGTCAGGTTCGGGCACTATAGTGCATTTCCAAACGGTTCTAATGATGTTCTCTTTGCTGCATCCATGCTTGACTGAACCCCTCTCTTCTCACTGACGCTGTTTGTTCCAACTCATACACTCCGACATGTCTGAAGCCTCTGTACCTCCCGTCCCCGGCTACTATAATGCTTCCGTGGCAAGCAACTTCAAAATCCCTTCAGCGCATCCTTCCGACCCTCGCCTTTATATCGACTCGGGGCTCCGAAGACATATGCAGGATAGTACCAAGTATACCGTGGGGCCTGCACCCTTCATGAAATTCATCACATCGTTCTTACAACCCTGGGAGGTACACCACGAAGAGCAAGGGGAGGGACTGCGTGATATTTGCATGAGATCACTCCCACTTGACATCACGAAACGCCTCTCCCCCCGCAACGCATGGAGAGCCGTTCCTGAAGTAGCGGATAATCTCGAGGAAATATTGGAGCCTCTGGTGAGCACACTACATCCCAATCTGGGGCTCCACTTCATGCGTCTTCAGTTAGGAGCCCTGAACAAGGGGACCAACAAGTCTCGCTGCGAGGGTCTCACATTCCGGTCGTCCCAAAGCCTGGAGTCCTACATCTGCTGCTATACCCCAGAGAATCTGCAAGTCGTAGAGCGTCTTCCGCCAACTTCCCGCATGGACCTGGCACATACTGAGATCCTCATTCAAGTGAACACTGAACCCTTTCACGACCTCTTCTTCGATCCTCCCGAAGAGCCCGAGAGAGCTCGCGAGGTTCCTGAAGACTGGAAATTCATGAACACCCGCGGCAACGACGACCTCTACACCTTGCGGCGCAAGCTGCACGGTCACCATGTCGCCGCCGTTACCGAGATCTTCGCTCGCCAGCATCGCACCTGTCTCTTCACAGCCGTTGTGTCGGGTTCCCGTGTTAGGCTGTACCGCTGGGATCGAGAGGGGTGTATCGTTTCGCGGCCATCAGACATCCGACAGGATCCTGAACCGTTCTGCGACTTCCTTTGGATGTTCTCCCAGCTACCACAGTCAAGGCGCGGCTTCGATGTGACTGTCGAGCGGGCGTCGCTCGATGACGAGAAAATTTTCCGCGAGATGATAAAGCATCACATCCAGACGCAACTCCCCGAGCTCACAGGCAAAGACCTCGATCAAGCGATCACAGATCATTATCAGCCGGGCAACGTCAAAATCCTCCCCATCCTCGGGCGTGGACTGCCAGCTGTCCCGGAAAATGTTCGACGCTACATCGTGTCTCGGCCCGTCATCGGTCCGGCTTACTTGCAAGGTCGAGGCACAAGAGGCTATTGGGCGGTCGACATGTCTACACATAACATCGTATTTCTCAAGGACACGTGGTGGTCTCTGGAACGATGCAGTCCGGAGGGCACAATCCTAGAAGAGCTCCTTGCCGATGGTGTCGAACATGTGCCTGGATTAGTCTGGCATGGTGTTATCCCTAGCACACTT
>NW_025954255.1:0-228716 GCF_022376455.1 Epithele typhae | reverse complement strand
CCCTCCTCCTCTGGACTCTCGTCCCTCAACAGCCTCCCGTTCTCGTCCCATGTTTTTCTCCCCGCGCCCCACTTCTCCTCTCCTCGTCCACAACTCCCTCCCCTCTCCCCCTCCCCTCGGCCCTCGCCGTGTCTCTTCTCGCTCTCGCCTCCACCTGCCCTCCAACCTCAATGATCCCCCGATCCCTCCTCGCCTCATCGGCTCTCCCCTCCTCGACAAGCTCACCGCCCCCGAGTCCGGTGCACTCACCTCGAACATTCAGAAGCAGCTCTGGTTCGATGGAGACGAGTTCGGGACGCGCGCAGCCGCCACCGCCTCCCAGGTGCAAACCCCCCCTCCCTTCACTCTCTCCCTCCCGTCCCCTCCAAGCACCCCTCGGAGCCCGAGGCACCGCCGCACCGCTTCCATGATCGACTGCCGTCCCCCGAGCAAGTCGCGCTCGCGCTCTCCTCCCCCTCCGAGCCTCCTCATGGTCTCTATCCCGCCCGTGCCGCCCATCCCTTCCTCCGCCTTCAACAGCCCCGGCGCCAAGCGCTCCGTCCTCCGCACTCCCCCCGCGACGCCTCGCTCGCGCGCGATGCAGATCGTCATCCCCGACCTTGACGACCCCGCCCCGGAGACGCGCGCCGACCGTCGCGCCCGCCGCGCCTCGCGCACGTATCCTGTCACCAGCCCGCGGAGGCGCACCGCCGGCCCTGAGGCTCACTGAACCTCGGGACTCTCGGGGGCGCGCGCCTCGGCGGCTTGCGCAATCAAGCAGCTGCACCTGTCCGCCCGTGATGGCGCCAGGGTCGCGCGAGAGGAGCAGCCCCGGCCGCGTCGGAGCGCGACGCCATTGCTCTCCGGCGCGCCCGCGCTGGTCCGGCACTTGGCAACCTCCTGACCACTCTTGCGCCCGAGGCGGCTGCGGAGTCTAACCGCAATGGCAGAAGCTCGACATGGCGGTGTGGCGTCACAGCACCGTCGGTCATCCACCGCTCGTCACCTCTTTCAGCGGCTCGCCATCTGGGTTCCGTTCACCAAGGGGCTTATTCGATTTCACCTGGGTCGGCGCGTCGCCGCGCGTGCGCGCGACGCGCCAAGAGTTCTCGCCACCATCAAACCACCTTTGCATCCTTCCGTCCATATAATACTCGCACCTTTACATTTATTCCCTTCTTATGACCACGACCGTTTCTGCTGGACCAGTCTTATCGCCGTCTGACCATCGCAACGTAACACCATCACACTCATTCGCAACTTTTTTTCATTTCACTGTGTATAGAACCATTACTTGCAAGTCCCCTCGCTGTCTATAGCTTTACTTTGCACCACTCCCACCGTCCTTTTACCCTAGACTGTAGTAATCGTCCCCTTCCGCCACCGCCCCTCGCCGACCGCGGACTGCCCCCCTGCCACAGTAGATAGTCCAACCCGCACGCCGTGCTCTAATCGTCTCCCAGTCGGGCAGCTGTTGTGCAGTACATCGAACCCCCTTGTCATCCATGTACTCTAGTGTAGGATACAACCGCAACCCCGCGTTGCTGGCGCATATGCCACCCTCGTTAATTATTCTGTCCGCGAGAGAGCGAGCGCTGGAACACGTCGCCAAGGGCTTGCGGGATCGGTCGTGGGGGGATCTCGGGTGGCGTCGTCGCACAATGATGGATCGCCACCCGATCCCGTCGACGCTCACGTTGGCGCAGGAACGTCCGACCCGGAGCCTGGCATCGGGGCGGGTTGTTTGTTGGAGTGGCATGATGCGTGTATCTCCCGGCTATGTTGCTTTGGAGCAGACAAAGGCCTGCGCCTCGGTGTGTGTTTTGTGTGATGATCTTCGTTGCCCGTCCTCAGACGGACCGACCTCAGAGCATTCCGACGGTCGAACGCCGAACGTGCGGAGTCCCGGGCCGGCGGCAGCCGGTGTGGCCGACCTGCTCGATCTGGTATCTGGGTCATTAACTCTGTTGATGATGCGCGGCGGATGGAGGGGATGTCTCGGACGAGAGGACCGCGCTCCCGGTTTGCTGCGCTGCTGCCCCTGCACAGCGCAGGCAACTTGTAGAGTGGCACTACGTTTCTGATGGATCACACCCAAGTGCTCGGAACAGAGCCTCGCGCCATCTCCGCGGGCGAGAACTTGGGACTATGCCGAACACGTCGAGAAGACGGCGGAGGAGCGTCGCGGCCTCGACGCGGCCGCGTGGGGGAGTCGGGCGGAGTCCTGCGCCTGAAGATCTGAAGGACCGGTGGGATGTAGGCGGGAGCTGGACGCGAGTATTGGCGTGGCGTCTGAATCCGCCGCCGCCACCGGTTGTTATTCCGAGTCCACGTCCACGAGGTGTTCGTGCGCGGCCCGCAGAGAGGCACTTCTCGTGCAGGCTTGTCGTGCGGCACTGAAAACGGCGCTCCTGGAGGGGAGGCTCAGCAGGAAATTTGTGGACTCATCGTGACAGTGGGGATACGGTCACAGGCGGGGGACCAGGCACCGAGGGACAGCGAGGACGATCGTTCCGGACGGTCCAACCGGACCACCGGTGCGTCCAGGGGATGGCACTGGATATTCCACCTCAAGCTCAAGAGCTCGCCGTCTGAGCGCCGTCTGCGTAGGTTTCACGGACACAGGTGTCGTGCCACGCCAGCGCAGTGCTCCGAGTCGGAGAGTACTCGCTAGTCTCGCTCGGAACCTCGACCGTCGGCGTGAACGCCAGCCACCGCTCCACCGCAGTCGGAGCCCGCGCTGCACGATTCTGTGCGCAGTTCCGTGGCTCCTTCCGCTGCGCGGGGTGCTAGAAGGCACGGCGCGCGGCCGAGAGGAACGGGCACGGCGAGCGGGGCCGTGGCGCCTCGAAGTTGGCCGGAACTCGTGCGCGCGGCCACGGCGAAGTGCTGAGGCATCTGCCATCAGCGCTGACATCACGCCGCGCCAGACCAACCGTTTGTGGCGGCTCGAGGTGGAGAAAGGGCGACGTCGGAGGCGCTCTGCGCACGGCAGGGACGGCGTGCAGGGCTCGATTTGCAGGATGCAGCTGCCAGGTAGATGCTCGTTCAGGTGGCGTGAGAGGGGCGGGGTTTGATGGGAGGTGGCAATCGACAGTTGATCGTGGACGGCTGTGTGAACGGGGTGCGTAATCCATGACGTCGTGGCCACTCAGTGGGAGAAAGGTCGGCTTTCTGGGAGGGGAGAATGCACGAAGCGCTGAACGCAGACTGCCTAAGCGGCACAGAGCGCGGTCCAGTGCTAGCAGTGCCCAAGAGTCGCTCATAGCTAGACCAACATGTCCTGAACGAACACAAAGGTCAGACAAAAAGAAATGAATAGGGTTTAGGTTTTGGCTAAAAACAGTCCACCCTCTTGGGTTCCTGGCATGGGTAGCCGAGTCACTGAAGAGTTGTTGTACTCCACAAGGTAACGCTGCAACAGCATGTATCCATGGGCGACGACGGGCGGTGTTCCGTAGTTGAATGGGTTCTGCAGGCTTGACAGAAGCCTGAAGGTGTGGGACAACAATAATTTGCGCGTCACGGTTGATTCACGTGCCCGGGCCGGGCATTCGGCCTTGTGGCGAGGAACGGTCTGGCACAGGCTTTCTCCCTCCGCCGCCGTCCCCGCCACTTCGTATTCTCCCTCTCCCCACCATCTCCTCTCCGCCACGCGCCGCCATGGACGGCCAACAAGCCATGAACCACGAAATGGCCAGCCTCCAGCAGCACGCCGCGCTTACAACCAGATTTTCCAGCAGCAGATGCAAGGTGGGTTCGGGCCCAGTGGCATGGGGATGAATATGAACATGGCCTTTCCGGGGATGGGCATGGGCATAGGCCTCGGCGTTGGTATGGGTGCTGGTGTGCCGATGGGTGCGACCCCGGGTCCGGGGGTGCCACCAGGCGGACAGCACACGCAGGGGCAGCAGCAGCAGCAGCCGGGGCAAGCGTACTGGGGGATCAACAACGGCTGGGGGGCAATTTTGGTCCGCAGGGGTGGGTGAACGTGCACAACCAGCAGCTCATGCAGGCCATGCAACAGCCTGCCGCGGTGCGTAGTTTGCGATGGTCACCGCGGGTCCTTTGTGTCTGACCACGTTCTCACCCGTCATGTAGGCTGATGAAGGAGACGAGCCGCATGACACGTTCGACAAGCAGGACGATATGCTCCTGATTGGTATGCTGAAGAAAGCCAAGCATGCGAACAAGTCTGCCCGCAAGGGCCTCAAGAGGCTACACGATGTAAGCCCCCGCGCCCCTTCCACGCGCGAGTCCCTCATGCTGACCGCGTGTAAACCCAGATCCACGGTCATTCGTCAAGAGGTGGACATTTCATATCTTTCTTTGTGCGCGTCGTGTTGATGCTGACGCGCTGTTGTTCGTTTAGCTTGGACGAACCACTTCCTCGATAACCTGGAGCGCCTTTACCCGAAGATCTACCTGGGTGAGCCCATGTCTGACGACGATCGTGCGGCTGAAGAAGTGGCGCCCGAAAGCTCTGCGTCTAATGTCGGCCCTCGAATCGCTCCCGCTCTCCGTAAAAGCGGCCACAGAGCCGGACAGACTGCCCGGTCAGTGTGTGCGCACTCTTGGTGAGGCGGTCTGCTCACGCCACCCACAGCCGTACGGGGGTCCCGGTCAAGCTCGAAAAGCGATTCGCCGCTGAGACGCACGCGCGAAGGCGTGCTGCGTCGCCCGACTCGGATGACTCACCTCGTTCCTCCAAGCGCCGCAAGACAGACCGCGTTTCTTCCCCCGCTGCCGGCATGAAGGCCGAGGTGACTATCAAGAAGCCGGCCAAGAAGGGCCCCGTCGCCAAAGCCGCTGCGGCGTCCTCAAGCAAAAGTGGATCTCCGTCCGGGACCTCGAAACTGACCGTGCCCGTCATCACGCCCGCGAACCGCCCGCGACGGGGGGGCCCGATCATCGAGTACCACGACGAGACGCAGATCCCGCACGCGGACCCGGCGACGCGGCCGGTGCCGCCGAAGCGTAAGGCGGGCGAGGACCACCGGCGGTTCACGGACGCGGAGAAGGTGTTCTTCATCCACTTCCTCCGCCACAAGCTCTTGCACCAGCCCGAGCTGACCAAGGACGATCTGCACCAGAAGCTGGCCGCCCACGTCAGTCCCGTCGATCCCCCCGTTGATTAACGTCATCTCACCCCAGGTCACTCTATCTAGACGCCCCACCACAGCGCCGAGGCGTGGAAGCGGCACTGGGACGCCCACCCGATGCTCCCCGACGAGATCTTCATCCAGGCCCAGAAGCGGGCCCGCGGCAAAAATTCGTCCCGCTGCGGTTCCCCACCTCGAGCGACGAGGAAGAGGAAGAGGCGACGAGACAAGACGCCGATTCGGACGAAGAGGGGGATGACGACGACGACGACGACGGCGACGACGATGACGACGACGCCGAGGACGAAAACGAGGATGACGACGACCAAGAGGAGGAAGACGAGGACGGAGACTACGCCCAGGGCGCGCGAGATCCGGCCGTCTCGCCCCTCCGCCGCGGCCGCTACAGCAAGGCCGAGTTCGAGGCCATCGCGCGCTTCATGCTCGAGAAGCGCGACGTCTGGGACAAGATGAGCGAGAGGGCGCGCTGGAAGGAGTTCGCCGCGCGTCCAGAGGTGAGCGAGCCCCGCGAACCCACCCAACGTGTCCAGAGTCGCCTCACGGACTCCGTTTCCTGTCCCAGCACGCCGGGCGTTCGCGCGAATCGTGGCGGACCGCTGCGGAGACCCACGCGTCGAGTGAGTCTGGCGTTTGTTCTCTTGCTTTCGCGGTGCTCGCCTCTGACCGTCGATCCTATCACGTCCACAGACATCAAGAAGATATACGACGAGTTGCTCGAGGAGCTGGAGGAGTCCGCCGAGTCGAATGCTGACACGCCGCCGCAGAACGACTCGGCGAAGGGTACGTCGAACGAGGAAGCCGTCGAGGAAGCGCGCGCACCCCGCGAGGATGACGCCGAGCCGTCCGTGCTGACCACACTGACCCCGGACTCGGAACCGATCGTGCAGGCGAACGAGGGCGAAGCGATGTGAACCCCAACTCAGCTCTTTGTTGTACGCGCTGCGGAGCTGCGGAGTATCTTGTCGTGAGGCTATCCGTATATGTAGGTGCTTGATACGAGTACGTTGCTGGTACTTAATCGCCGTTATGAATTATCTTGACTCTACCGTGGTCAAAGTTGCGTTCGAGGGGCGTATTTGCTACTGCCGGAACCTTTTGCTGGACCGAAGTTGGCTACGCTACTGTCTTCGAGCTTCAGATTCCAAGATAGCGTCCACACAAGGATTATGACCTAGTCTCCTAGGCAGACCTTCCACGTACGACTGGGACATCCGGGAACATACGACCTCCTTGTTTTGATTGATGAGCACCTTTAGGTCTCCGCACATCTGGATAAGGTGACTGCCGCGCTGACCCAGCAGATCTGACCTCCTCCAAGGTCGACGCCTTCCAGGCTATATATACTTTCGGAGGAGGCAATGTTGGAGCCACCTAACCGCGGCGTAGACTCCTAGGTGGTTGGCTAGCTCGAGGGTGAGCATTCGTTTGCCTAGATCACCAGCCTTCACCCCCTCGTCAGCCTACACTTCCTCGTCCTGATCGTCTTCGTTGATCGATTATTCATCTCGCCCTCCTCCGACCGCGAGTCTCCTTGGCCATCGCGCTCGCCATCATATTCGCTGCCCACGCTCGCGCGGCCGTGCCTCCTCGACCAGGAGCCGACTCCCTGCGCCACCACTTCGTGCTCCCTCTTTTGACTCACGCGCCGCTCCAGGACACCCGAACCTGCGCTCACACGGAGGCCCGTTCGACGCGCCGAGCGTTCGACCTGGTGGAGGACAAGACTCTCGATGGCGAAGAAGCGGCGGCGGTCCGGATCGTACCGTCGCGAGGTGGACTCCTAGCTCACAGCAGGCAGAACCTCCTTCGCGCACGGCCCACTGGACAAATACCGGCACCCTCACTGCCCATTCGCGCGGCTCTGCGGCTGCTCCCTGGGTGCATATTGCGACGCCGCTTGCGAACTCTGCGTGTGCGTTGGCACCGTCGAATGCGTGTGCACGCGCGCGATGCCGTCTGCGCCGCGTAGGTTGCGTGTGATCGGCTCGTCGCCGGACATTAATTCGGGGCGGTGCGGCTCGTGCGCCGCGGCGGCGTAGACAGCCACGGACCGGGGTGGCCCTGCGTACAAATATGGCACGCCGGCACCTGGTCAGAACTGAGTAGCCCGGTGCGACATAGAACGGAGAGGTAGCATATGGCTATTTAGAGTGGTTTCTCTGTAGGTAGTGATGTACAGGCAGTCTGTGGTCCGTGGTCGAGGAGTCGGTGTAGCCCGTATGTGTATGAAGTGTGGAAGCGGCGGCAAGTGTCCAACCGTCATGGATGTCCGTTATGCTGCGAGCGGACATGGCGTCGGCCTAACTGCCAGGGAGGAAGCGGGCGAGCCAGCGGGGGGCGACCGAATGGATCGCGCGTGTAAGTCGCTGGACACTGGGAGAAGTGCGGTGCATTCCGAAATAAGCATAACCAGGGATGACCGAGTATATAAAATAGGGGGCACGGACATAGTGTTGTTCATCGCGGCTGGCGTGTCGGCCAGACGACGTAGATCTCGGTTGTGTGCGAAAATGAGCATGATGATCAGGCCGAGGGTCGTGACTTGACCACGGAGGCCTGTGATTCGGGCATTGCGCTCCGTGACTGCACCGAGGAGGGTCGCGATTTGAGTGTTGCGAGCGGCGACTTGACCATGGAGGTTGGTGGTCTGCTGGTCACGTTCTACAATCCGCTGGTCGAGGGCCACGATTTGAGCATTGCGCGTGGCGACTTGACCATGGAGGTCGGTGATGTGCACGTCACGTTCGGCGATCCGCTGGTCGAGGGCCACGATTTGAGCATTGCGTGCGGCGACTTGACCATGGAGGTCGGTGGTCTGCTGGTCACGTTCTACAACCCGCCGGCCGAGGGCCACAATTTGAGCATTGCGCGTGGCGACTTGACCATGGAGGTCGGTGATGTGCACGTCACGTTCGGCGATCCGCTCGTGGAGGCCAGATATCTGCGCGTCGCGCCTGGAGACTAAAGCCTCGAGGTCCGCGATTTGCTGGTCACGGTCACGGACGGTCTCGCTCGTGAGAAGACGGGCGTACTGAAGCCTCGAGTATCGCGAGTCGATCACGCAGGTCGTTGTTGTCACTCGCATCGCGAGGTGGAGTGTCCGCAGCGCGAGCCGGAACGTTGGCATTGGCTGGAGCTGAGACCGTGGAAACGGCGGGGAGGCCAAAGGTCGCAGTGGCGAATTAGAAACCGAGGGGCCGCTCCTCAGGATAGATGCGCTTACCACTGCTCGAGGCCTCGGTGATGGCGAGCCGCTTGATAGAGAGTGTGGTGGAAGACAGAGAAAAGTGGCGACGGGGCAGCGCGATGAGGAGGAATCGACGGAGCCTCCGTCTCTCGCGCTTGCGTTCGGTACGCTTGGGCATGGCGAGGCTGAGAGAGAGCGAGCCACACTCCGCACTTGAAGTACATCCAACTTCTCATGTGATTGGCGGGCGTGCCGGCGTGGCGTGCCG
Source organism: Epithele typhae (assembly GCF_022376455.1). Lineage (NCBI taxonomy): Eukaryota > Fungi > Basidiomycota > Agaricomycetes > Polyporales > Epitheliaceae > Epithele > Epithele typhae. The sequence continues at coordinate 220,159 of NW_025954255.1, read as the reverse complement.
GAGAATAGGGGTGGTCAAAGGCGGCCCCTCGCGAGCTTTGGGTGGGCCTGCCTCAGTCGGCAGCGTGTGTTCCGCGTCCATGCGACCAGGAACGCGCTATGTATCGCCGCACCGCGAAATAAATGTGACGCCCAGCAGTCGCACGACCACTTACGCGCTATAAAGTGTTCGAGCACGAAGAGCTTGACACAAGGCTGACGCGTTCACGATGTTTATACCACGTGACCGTGACGATCCAGTCAAGTATAACGGAAAACATCAGCCAATTTATCGGGAGTCGGCCAGAGCGTGTGTCGCGCGGGGTGGTCGAAGTTATGTGTAAGGGACGATTCCGTCGCTTCGGGCCCCGCTGTCTAACTTTGACCGCCCCTAACCCTTGTTGTAGTGCGTTCGATCAAAAACTGGGCGTGCATATAGCTACAAGAGTCAGTGTTCTATACACCATTGTACATTCTACTTCATTTCTCGTCTCGTTTTCATTGCCAATCAGACGTGTACGACGATGAAGGGCACCTAAGCGGAGTGGGTCAGCCAACGCCCCTCAGATCCGAGTGAGCTCTCACCTCAACGTCCTCGCCCTCCTCGTCCGAGGCCATGACCTCGACGATGAGGTGCTTCGTGTGCGCCGGGATCGTCTTCTTGCTCACGGTCTCCACGAGCTTGCTGAACTTCATCGGCAGCCGCTCCTCGTTCTTCTTCTTCCCGATGAACGAGCTCCAGAGCATGCTCACGCCCTGGGAGACCATCGAGAGCTCGAGCTTGTGCTCGTTCGCGAACCAGTCCACGATCTCCTTCAGCGTCGGGTTGTTCTTGAACTCGAACCGGTCCCAGAGCGTCCACTCGGTCTCGCCGTACTTGGCCTTCTTGGGCGCGATCGGCTCCGAAAAGCCGAAGAAGGGCAACGCCAGGTTCACGAACCCGTTCTTGTATTCCTCCAGCTTGCTCTTGCCGTCGATGAGCTTGTAGAGCTCGAGACAGACGAGCCCGGTCACGAGCGAGGTTGTGTCGCGATCGCGGGGATGATCTTGCCGGCGATCTGCTTGGTCGTGTGCCGGTCGGCGGGCGTGATGCTGTAGTTCATCGCGCGCAGGTTCGATGCGGCAGTGATAAAGTCGATGTGGAAGTTCGTGTCGTCGTCCTTCTCGAATTCGACCGGGTTCAGGCGGAATCCGGCGAGAGATGAAGGGGTAGGGAGCTGCTTGATCAAACTTTCCAAGTCGGTCTCTGAGGATGATTGCTTAGAATTCAAACAAGTCACTGCCAAGCGTTCACACGCACCTCCAGCATCGTTCTGCGGTGTAGGGTCGTTGTCATTCACCTGGACCTTGACGCCGCTCCTGGGAGTGAACTCAGGAACGATGACTTCATCTGCCACCTTCTTGAAGACCGCCGGATCGGTCTCTCCTCGTAGACCGTAGTTGAACGCATGGAGGTTGGCGGCGGCCATGATGTACCCCAAGTGCGTCGGCTACACAACGAGCCGTTAGCTGAACGAACAAAAATCTGTGTGAGAGGACACATACGTCGCTGGAGTCGAACGTGAGGGGGTCAGGTGCACGCTTGGGACCGCTCCAGAATGGTTGGCCGGTGCTGGTGACGGCGTCCTTCGGAAGGCTGAAAAGCAGCTGACGGATGGCGTTGTTGTACTTCTCCTCGAATTGAAGTCGAGCCCAGACGATGCACTCCTCCAAGGTGAGAGGCTTGTTGGCGACGAGGTATGAAGAGATCAGTTCGACTTGCTCCTTCTGCTGACCCGAGTACTTCAGGTTGTTCTCCAAGAAGTTGGGGTCCGACAGGTACGAGTTTACCGCCTGTGGCGGCTTCACGAAGAGCCCGTCGAAATCCTGTCGTGCCCACTGCGAACAGAGTCAGTGGGTGCTGGACGTCACGCGGGCGAATGTTGGATTACCTCGATTGTATGGGCGATGGCGTTAGGGAAGTTTTTGACCGTGCAGACTGGTGTCTCCTTCTCAGGCGGATCTTGAGATGACGCATACGACTCGGTGACGTGTGGAACGATGACCTGAGTGTTACCCTTCGTGCCAAGGGTGCCGGACTCAAGGAGAGCTTTGCAGTAGAAAACACAACGCTGGTCCATGTACAAACGGGCCTTGACGTTGTCCAACGCATTCGTGACGCCGTCGATGTTCGCAAAGAAGTCCGCATTGTAGATGTCTATCAAATGCGTTAGCAACTTCACACACAAATCAAAAATATTCACTCACTTTCAGTGTCGGGTCCGACCGGCTCCTGCTTGGCGTCGATCTTGCCCTTCAGATCAGGGTTCATTTCCGCGACGGCGGCAGCAGCAACTTCTGACTTGAACTTGCCGAGGTCCTTGGCACGGAACAGGAATTGACGGTTGAGGTTGCTCTTCTCAATGGTATCGAGATCCGTAACGTAGATTTTGCCCTTCGGACCAGAGGCAAGACCAATCATGCTCCAGTTCTTGAGCATCTCACAACCAATAGCACCGGAACCGACGAGGAACTCGCGGAAATTCGCAATCTTGTCCTGGAACGTCTTGCCAAAGACAGCAATCTGGCCGTCATATCGTGACCCGGTGGGTGCGCAATCCTGCTCTGTCGGCGTCTGGGAAGGCATGGACTCCAGAGAGTCGAAGTACATGTTCTGCAACATGGGGTGGAACTTGGCAGAGCAAGCTTTCAACAACTCCTGAGCAGTGAAGCCACCGACCACCGCGTTCATAGGTGCAAGGTCTCCAGTGGCCTGGAATGCGAGCTCGGTGACGACCTTTTCGTCGACGTCCGCATCGATCTTCTTCGCTAGTGCCACTACCGCAGCAGCGTCTTCAGCATTTCGGGGGCGAGGAGACCGCTGGTTCTGAGTCTCGAACTCGTTGAGAGCTTGGAAACCAACATGCAGAACAGCGGGGCGATCGAACTTGGCGAAGTCAGTGATGAAGAATTCGGGAGATGCCAGTGCTTCGCGCAATGATTTCTGGGTATGCTGTTAGTTGCAGTTCTCGTGCTCAAGAATCTAATGCGCACAAATGCCAAAATTTTCGGCATCTTGACTTGCGTGAAGATCCCACCGGTCTTGTAGTCGCTAAGGCCCGACGTGTCACCGATAGAGAAGGTGTATGGACCCTTGACCGTGATCTTGCGCGGTTCACAGGCGTTGAGTTCTGTCATTCCCTGTACTTCACTAAAGGTGACGAAGTCACCGTCTTCGAGACCGTGCCGGGTCTCATCCAAACAGGTCACCATTCCTTCATTGTCCTATCAGCGAATGTATCAGCGTATGTTTCAGACGATGTCCAGGCTTAGTTACCTTGTCGACAGACACAATCATGCCGGACAGAGGCTGCTCCCCCGTCGGGTCCACACACGTGAACTTTGGCCCGAAATCATTGAAGACGGTACTGGCGCAAATAAATGTCACCTTGACATTAGGCAGAGAAGTGCGCTGTAAATTACCTGAAAAGCCCTCGTGTGTCTGCGGCAATGAAGTGCACATCGTTCTGTTGTGTCCAGTCGTTGATCTCGAGTTGCTTCTTGAGCGGGACTCCACACAACACTACGACCTGATCACACGTCAGGTAAAGGGCAGACGGCGAAATATCGCCACTTACTTGGAAGCCTTTAATCATGTCCACGGTGATCTCCTGCCCTGCATTGCCGCCAAGATCCCGGACAGGAACATACGCGTTCAGCTCTGCTAGTCGCGGCACCGTCACTGCAGCACGAGGTTTCCCCACGTCGTTTTCTCGCAAGAAGAACTATGCGGCGACAATGAGCACTGTGTCGCAGGAGTCAAATTGTGCATACCTGACTGCTCAGATCGGAAACCTGCACAGGCTCGGGGTCGTAAACGTTGACGGACTTGACGCCTGCCAAGCATACGTTCTTGGCTACAGTACAGAAGTGTACTTCAGACGGATTCTGCGCAGTCGTTGCATAGCGACATACCAATTTCAACACCGAGTCCATTCATGCCTACGATGAGGACATTGGATGCGGCCATGCGCTTCATGGCTACGAAACAGGTCAGCCGTTGAAGCTATACGAAATGAATCCGAAAAGAAACACCTTCGTGCCCAAGCACATAGCTGGAAAACGATTGGTGAGCATGAAAACGCGTCTCCAGTCTGAGAGGACTCACAGTTGGCGGGAGTACAAGCCCTCATCGATCGCCGCCTCATCAACATCCATCGCTGTTTGCTGATCTGAGGCCGCCATGACGGGGGAGGAGATGTGGGAGTGGTGGTAGATGGGGGTAGAGGGAAGAGCTGGAGAGCACACCTGCAAGTGAGACTGGATTGGCGTCCTTGGACGAGGGTGGCGGGACGCACTCATGACGTAAGCCCGAGGCAATCTAATCAAGGCGCTCTGCCTTCGAGACTCCAGCCACTTGGCCCGGCCCGCTACTACTAGTCTCTTCCTCCTCTCCACGATGAAGTACATTGCCCTGCTCAGCGGCGGGAAGGACAGCTGCTACAACCTCCTCCATTGTTCCAAAAACGGCCACGAGCTCATCGCCGCCGCGTCTCTGCGCCCGGAACAAGGCAAAGGTTCGACCACATTCAAGCTGCTCCCTTGATTCCTTCCGACTCCATGCAACTCAGAGGAACTCGACTCGTACCTGTACCAAACCGTCGGGCAAGATGCGATAGAATTCGTTGGCCGCGCGCTCGACGTGCCGCTATACAGGCGCGTGATATACGGGGCTGCTGTCGAGCAAGGGGGAGAATATGGAGGACGTGATCCCGCTAGTGGCAGCGGAACCTCTGGAGATGAGACAGAGGATCTGTATGATTTGCTCACAACCGTCAAAGTAAATACTCAAACTTCTCACCTAATTTCACTCTCATGTTGGAACGCCAGAGCCACCACCCAGATGTACAAGGGGTGTCTGTGGGTGCCATCTTGTCAAACTACCAGCGTGTGCGCGTTGAACATGTGTATGTCTACTGTTATCTGCTACTGCCGTAATTCCCTGACCATCAAAACCCCAGCTGCCGTCGTCTAGGGATGACACCGTTGTGCTACCTTTGGCAGCGCGATCAAGAGGAGCTTCTCTCTGAGATGATTGAGGCAGGCATGGAAGCCATCCTGATCAAGGTCGCTGGCATTGGATTGACTACGAAACACCTTGGCAAGACTCTCGCTCAGATGCAACCGACACTCATGAAGCTGGTAAGAGTTCTACGCTCCTCTTATCGCTGACTCCATAGCTCACGGTTCTTCTAGAACGCTCTGTACGGTTCGCATGTCTGCGGAGAGGGAGGCGAATATGAATCCCTCACATTAGATTGTCCTCTATTCAAATCCCGTATCAAATTGTACGTTTATAAGACCATCACTGTGAATCTTCTAACTTACTACAGAGATGAAGTCCAGACTGTGGTACACTCGGACAACGATTTCGCCACTGTCGCCTACCTTCGGATCAAGGAGGCATCGTTGGTTCCAAAAGACAGCGCAGGCATTCCCGAAATCGCCATCCCTCCAGTTCTCTCCGAGCCGTTCCAAGACATATTTGATATTGTCGAAACTGCCAAGCGGTGGCCAGAGGAAACCACAAACGGCTCGACGCAAAACTCGATGGTTCCCATCGCGGTCACAAAACGTCTGGGACGATGGGTGTCTGTGGCAAATATTCAGCGCGAAGATATCCAGGATCCCGAGATGTCACTCGAAGACGAAGTACGATTTTGTTTCGGAAAGCTCCAGGGTGAGTATAAGACATCACTGCCTTCTACTTCGTCGGGTCGCTAATTTGGGGTACCAGAGTCCTTGGCTGCGCATGGCTTGACATTGGCGAACTGCACCAACATCAACATCTTCCTCTCATCCATGGAGCTTTTTGGACGGGTAAACGCTGTTTACGCCACCTACTTCGGAACTAGCCCTCCTGCTCGCGCGTGCGTCGCTCTCGACCTCCCGCCCAGGATACACGTCCGAGTCGATTGCATCGCGTTTGCTGAGCGCTCTCCGACCGACCGACAAGCACTCCACGTCCAAGGCCTAAGCTACTGGGCACCAGCCAACATCGGTCCATACTCACAAGCTATCGTCGTAAGTGCCTTGTGTGCACTTCCTCTTCATTCTGTAGTCACTCACCCCTCTGGCATTCCTAGGCAGACGAGCGGGTCTTCATCTCGGGGCAGATCGGTCTGATCCCGAGCCGCCTCAGTTTACCATCTCCTCCATCCTTGGCGATGGAGGCCGCTCTTGCTTTTCAGCACGCGCATCGAGTAGTAGAAGCTCTGAAAACCAACTCGGGAGGTGGCTGGCAAGGGCACATGCAAGGCGTTATCTACTGGCTGGCACACAGAAGGGACATACCAGCAGTACGCACTGCGTGCGTCAAGCATAACGAGGCAAGTTACCTCCGCATTCACCTGTTCATGCTGACTGATCGGCCTGTCGCAACTCGACAGGACTCCACCGCACCGGCGCTCTTTGCAGTCGTCCCGGAACTCCCAAAAGGTGCATTGGTCGAGAAGCAGGTGCTAGTACACACGGGACAGTGTGACATTGAGGACGACGATGGAACGATCGTCCGCCAAACAGTTGTTCCCACCTATAACGAGGGTCTGTTGCTTCTTGTTGCTCGCAACTCGGAATTTCCTGCTGAATATGACCTCGACGTAGGTCGCCTTGAAGACTCGAAAAGCAATCTGCATTGGGAGGTCTCGTTCTTCAAGGAAACGTTTTCCACGGTTGCGCTCGTTTGCGTGAAGGGCGAGGATCCCAGCATACTCGAGCAACTCCGCACTATTCCCCCACTACTGGCTGTGAAGAACGCCTTGTCCATCCGCCTCTTCTACAATGTATCGAAATCGGAAGGTATGAAGGGATCCGTATGGCGTCGAAGTTGTACTAATGCTGCTGATAGCGGCATCTGCAGCCGCGGCTTACCTCACAGGAGCACCTATCACGCCGATTCCGTGCAGACACCTGGCGAGCAGACACGGCGACGACTGGGATTACACGATCCTCGCTACATGTACAGGGGTACTCGGATAGCAACGTGATGGTGTACAACACAAACGACAAACAAGTCCAAGTTCGGTGACACGTAGCCCAAGGGAAGGATATGCAAAGCAGAGGTGGGATATATGCATGACTATATGATTCGAGCAGGAGCGGATGTTCGCGAGAAAGCAAAGAGCGGCAATTCGAGACGGGTGCACTTCTTAGACAGTGCTTTCCTCCTGGAGGACCTTGAGCTCCGCGAGGCGGCGACGCATCTCCTTCTCAGTGCGAGTCGGGGGCACTCTCTGCGCCAGCATCGCGCCAAACTACAGGAATCGATGTCAGCGAAGTGGTCCACGGGCGGAACAACAACATACCAAGGTGCAGATACCACCAAACCTGAGCACCCACGCCACACCATTCTTGCCGTAGAACGTGCCGCCGCCACCGTGCGGTCCGCTCTCCGCCTCGCCATCAACGGCGCGGAAAATCAGGCTAGATGCAATTGCGACCTGAGGACCACATCAGCTCCAGCGCGCACCACGCAAGAGGTCGGAACACTCACGACAAACTGCGGCATCACGATCGCCAAGTTGTGGATACCCAGGACCGTCCCTCCACCCGCCGCCTCCGTCACGACCGCCTCTTCCGCGTCGTGCTCACCAAAGCTCCTTCGTCTTCTCAGCAGCGGCGCGCGCTCTCCCTGCGCCACCTCCGCGTTCACCGTGCGGCTGCCCCGCCTCTCGCCCGGCGTGGACAGCGTCCGCCCGTGACTCGGCCGCCGGGACCACCGTCGCGCAGCCTCCCGCCGCGTTCGGCGGCGGCCCCGGCCTCGCCTCCGCGTCCGCGTGCTCGCGCTCCTTGAGGAACTCCATGATGATCGCGAACGGCGCCCAGCACGCGACCGCCCAGCAGATGCCGACGAGGCTGACGAGGACGACCGCTTGCCAGACGCGGGTCACGAAGAACGTGGCGAGCGTGAGCCCGGTGAAGAGGATCATGCGGCCGTCCAGATGTTGCGCAGGAAGAACGGCATAAACGGCAGCCGAGCGGCTTGCCGTGCGCGGCGGCCTCGGCGCGCCATTCGCGCACTTGGCACGCAGGCGGCGGAGCTCGGCGTCCTCATCCTCGTCCCCGGCGTGCGCGAGAAGCGCGGCATCACGCCGGGTGAGGTATGGAAGGAGAGAACCGGCGGCAACGGCAACTGGGTCCGCGGGGTCAGGTCGAGTCAACGGCGTACGTATCGTAGACGTACCAAAGCTGTAGATGAGCATGGCTAGTGCGCCCGTTCGCGAAGCGCGATCATGATCCGGCTCTTCACCAAGCTCGTACGCCAGAATTTGGCATACGTATGTCGTCCTGGGCGTAAACGTCAGCCCAATGCGAGCAAGAGTCGGGTAGTTACATACGAGTAAAAGAGGAACGGGAACCTTCACACCAATGTTAGTCGCGGAGTGCACACATGACCCAGAGGCCTCACCAGCCCATGAAAGCGAACAGCTGGACGATGCATACGCGCTGAATGGGTAGCGGAAGACTCCAGACTGTGTTCCAGATGTTCTTCACGATGTCTCGCATGCTACTCCTGCAAAATTGTGAGCAAGATTGCCAGAAACAACAGACGGCGCGTACCTCTTCTCAATTTGACGCTTCTTCCGAATGGGTTCTTGTTGGGTCCAGCATGTAACCCAGACAGTAGCTGAAAGAATTATCATGCATACAACGCAGAATTTGCGGAATTGACTTCCTCCAAGAAGCCGAAGGATCGGCAGATTGGCCAACGGCAGGAAACCTAGCCCGCAAAGTCACTAGGCTTGACATCAAGTTGACGTCGAACTGACTTACCCAAGCCATAGCCAACGATGTTTCCCGCGTTCAACATCTTGCTGTGCCATGCATTTGCCGCATTGAGCTGTCCGGGCGGCGTGACATCGAGAAGGAGATTCCGAAGGGATGCTTGCAGAGCGTTCAATGCAAAGTCAAGGAGATAGAACGAAACGATGGCAAAACCAATTGCTGTATCGTGTACCTGGTAGCTAGTGAGTAGCGGAGCTCTGGATAGAGAACCTAGCTCACCCGTTGCTTATTCTCCGGATCCCAGCTACCGCCGCCGCCGCCAAATACGTCATTCACAAAGAAAGAAGCAATCTCTCGGCAGTATGCAATGGTGAGGGTGGAGATGACAAGCACAGCCGTGGAAGTCACGATCCAAAACCGACGCCGGTATTTGGACGTAGACGCGTCCGAGATGGCACCTATGTGCAGCAACTGTCAGCGTGCTGCAAGGATGTGGGGACACAGACGCGAGGCTCACCGATCACAGGTTGAGCTACCAGCCCACTTATAGGGCCGGCAAGCCACACGAGGCTTGTAAGTTGTTCAGTGAGGCCAAGCTCAAGCAGGAACGGAGTGCCGTATCTGCACGGACACAACAAGGTGGTGAGGATACCTCGTAGCTTTTCCCACATAAAAGCCGTATCCACTCACCCGAGCTCAACCGTCCACGCAACTTGTGACCCACCCATCGCGAGACTGAGGTAGATGAGGTCGAGCGTCGACATCCTCTTCTTTCCGCCCGCGCTATCCGTCTCCACCGCCGTCCCCGACGCTACAGGCTTGCCATTGCTCCGCGTTGTGCGTTCCTCCACACCAACCCTCTGCGCTTGTGTCCCAGAGCCATTGCGCGACGGCTTTCCGTGACGTGCGGGCCAGGCGATCTGGGAGGACGGATCCGGATCCGCGTCTGGGTTGGAGGGAAAGGTCATGGTCTAGGATGACACGCTGGCAGAGGGCAGGGGGGAAAAGAAGAAGGAGAGCTGGCGCGCGGGGCCTGAAGGGCTCGTGCGGAGGCAGACGGCGCGCAGGCAGGAGGACGACGATCGGCGAGAGTGGAAGGTGGTGGTGGCAGGTGGCCCGGTGGCTGCAAACGGACGGCTCGGGCCTGGCTACCCATTACGCAATGCTCACCTTTCGGCGAACGCCGAGGCGCTTGCTTCGACCCCTGGTACCATCTGGAGTTCAACGTTTCAACTTCTCCTACTTACCATCGGACCGGCCGGCACGATGCATGCACAAGAATCATCAACGTGATAGTTCGTTGTGCGTACTCACCCACCCTATCTTCTCTCATTCCACGGCTGCCAAGTCTTATTCAGCAATCTGTCGAAGCTTACTCATCAAGCACAGTTCTAGCCTCGGCGAAGTTAGTCGGACATAGGCTTCGGCGAAGTACATTTTGGCCGGACATAGGGCTATAAGAGTAGCTCAGATGAGCGCAATAGAATATCAACGCTTCACCTCCCGAACACTCAACTCAACTCATCGCGACCATCAAGAACACCCCGCTGACAATGCCCGCAATTGCGTCAGGAAAAGTCCTCGTCACAGGGGCCAACGGTTATGTCGCCGTATGGATAGTCAAGAGCTTGCTGGATGCCGGGTATGCTGTGCGAGGGGTCGTGCGATCCGAGAAGAAGGGTGTCCACCTCCAGAAAATCTTCAAGCCTTTCGGAGACAACTTTGAAATCGCCATCGTCCCAGATATCACAGACGTGCGATGTTCCTGGCCCTTGCCTTTTTATACCCGCTTACTCACATCGCCTCTACATGCACAGGAGACGGCCTTTGGACCGCTTCTCGAGGACGTCGACGCAGTTTTGCACACCGCGTCGCCCGTGGACATGACCGTGATCGAGCCCGACGACTTCATCGTTCCTGCCGTCCAAGGCACGACCTCGGTACTCAAAGCCACCGCAACGCACGGCACCCGTGTTCGCCGTGTCATTGTCTTGTCCTCCACCGCCGCAATATTGCATGAAAGCGCTACCCCCATGACGTTCGACGAGTCGTCATGGAATGACCAAGCCGTCGCAGAGACCACCGCTCGCGGACGCGATGCCCCGGCGATAGTGAAATATCGCGCAAGCAAGACACTGGCCGAACGCGCAGCCTGGAAGCTGCAGGAAGATGCCAGCGCGCGCGGGGACATACAGTGGGACCTCGTCACGCTCAATCCGCCGTTTGTTTTCGGCCCGGTGCTGCACGAAGTGGACAAGCCGGAAAATCTCAACTTCTCGGCGAAGCTTTGGTACGACAACGTCGTGGGAGGCGCTTCGGGCAATGATACAAGGTGCGTTGATTGTGTATACGCTGGCGGTACGAACTGACTGGGGTTATGCAGCACGAACTTCGTTGACGTTCGGGACGTCGCACAAGCGCATGTCTTAGCTCTACAGAAACCGGAGGCTGGTGGGAACCGCTTTATTATCGCAAACGGCCCGTTCAAATGGCAAGATTTTGGTATGCTACTTGTCATCGCCCTGCATTTCGTCAGCTAACTCTGTGTCTAGTGTCGGCCGCGCACCGCCTGTCGGAGAAGATTCCCCCCGGGAACATTTCATACGATCCCGCGAAGGCTGAGCATCACGTGCGCTACGAAAACGCTAAGAGCGTCAGTGTGCTCGGTATGAAGTACCGCTCGGTTGACGAATTAACAAGCGCTGCTTTGGATGACTTCAAGGGACGCGGTTGGATGTAAGACACGCAGATGCATCGCAGACTGGCCCTATACAGAATTCCTCCCGGCAAACAATGTACAACTTTCCTGAGATCAAAATTGGGCGAAGATTCTGAGTATGTTTTAGAACATTCCTAATTGGTTCCAACGAAGTAATCGGGATTACCATCGTTGTTGCGTGCGAAATGATGAGTGGTAAAATGTGTGATTGCGAACTGCCAAAACTGCAGTCATTGATTCGTCCCTGCCTACACATGACGAAAGTCAAAATTGATGACAAGTCCATCTGTTGGATCAACCCGCTGCTGGATTGGTGAATCGCCGACTCGTTGGGACGCAGGGTCATCGCCATTCCACACGTTCAAACTTCCATTTGCGGTCGCTGTGAACTAACCTTTCAGGATCAAGCGTAGAGTGTCAATATTCGTTTTGATGCGTATCACGCCGGGCTCGGAAGGTGTTGCAAATGTCTGACGCGGATAAGCACGACCGACGGACAATCGAAGCGGCTGCAGCGCGAGAACGGCTAGAAATACAGGCAACGCACATAATGTTACGCAGCTACAGCGACGAGCTTCTCGTCCTCGAACGCGTCCGCGGGGACCTGGCCTTGGATGAGGCTGAGTGCACCCTTGAGACGTAAAGGTAGGGGCCCGATTTGCGGGCGGCGGTGTGGACTGATACGCAACTTGCAGGGCGCATCGCGGGCAGTGAAATCTGTATTGCTTCTCGTGCCCGCCTTCGCTGGCGATGGCCGCGAACAATCAACAAAGGGGGCGGGACGGGCACAGGCAGGGTCGAACGGCAACTCACCGTCCACGAGGATTGGCTCCTTGGGGGTCGCGTTCAGCTTGAAGACGCGGGCCTTGGCGTCGCCCGCGTCGCGCAGCGGATGACGGTCGCGCCATCAGTCTGTCTGCGCGGTAGAGCGGTCAGGCTCTTGTCGATGACGAGCTGTGAGGTTGAAGGGGTGAGGAGAGAACGTGCGCGCGGGGGCGGGACGCACGATAAACTCGCCGCAAATGCAGTCTATTGGCGTGCGGAGGGTGAGCAGCTAGTCCAGAAGGAGCGGAGAATGATCCCACAATAAACGCGAAGGGCCGCGGTGGAGATGCGGTGGGGCGCGCTAGAAGGATGAGTCGGTGAGGGGTCGAGTGGGGCGGGCAGCAGTCGTACCATCGGTCGAGGAGGAGACGGCGGAGCGGAGATGACTTGGGCATCGCGGGCGCCGTGATCGGGGGAGGAGAAAAGAGCCAGGCACTGCCCTCGGGGCGGAGGAGGAGAATATTGCACCGGCCTCGCATTACGTACCGGCCAGCGGCGGCTACACGTGATCGTTTCTCCTTATTATTACTCGCTTGGGCTGTGCTCACCGACTGCTCTCTCTCCCCCGCCCCTCCGCGCCCCTCCCCCCCGCAACACCATGGCGGAGAAAGACGCGACCGTCCGCTTGCGGCGCGCCGTCCAAGGTACTTTCATTCATCCCCCTCTGCCCCGCCCCTCACCCTCGCCCTGTCCCCAGAAAACAACCTCTTCCTTGTCAAGCGACTAGTCAAGAGGACCGAGATGCGCAACCCAGATCCACACAAAAACGCTATACGTCACTTGCGTGGGCCGCCGTCCTGGGACACGAAGAGACGTTTGAATATCTTCTCAGCAGCGGACATGACGACCATGAGTACAGCAAGGTATGTATCCTCGGCTCACTCCGCTTTGCGTCCCGTTCACATCCTCCGACGTTGCCGTGCTCAGGACGCGGAAGACAACACTATCCTCAACTTGCTGGCTGGTGCACGTCCCCAGCCATCTGGCCACCAGTCCAAGAGCTCCTCTGAGCAGGATTTCCTGGGCGCAACTCTCCGCATGGCACGAATGTACATCGACCGCTTCCCGGACGTCGTTGATTGGGCCAATGTAGAGGGGAAAACACCACTCCATGTCGCTGCATTAAAGGGAAACGAGGAGCTTGTCCGGGTAAGTTGTGGCGTCCGTTCTCATCCCCTGTCACCCGTCCTCAAGGACCACTAGATGCTCTGCGATCTTGGTGCCGACGTCGACCTTGCCGACAACGAGGGGAACACCCCTTTACACTAGTGAGCATATTGCTAATACGCTTCCGTGCTCTCCCGCTTATCCTCATTTAGCGCGAGCTCCTGGGGACATATTACCGTACGTATGCGTCAACACGCCATAACTTAGGCAGGAAAGCTGATCGGCGTTCCTTTCCCAGATCGTCCAATTGTTAATTGAGCGCGGATGCCAGTACCACGCGCGGAATAACCAGGGGTTCACTCCTTCCGACTATGCATACTCGTCAGTGTGGTTCCTTTACGTTACCCGATCATCATTGACACATTCGTCCAGAGTAAGCACGCGGGAGACTCTGCAAGACACAGCTCGAATACAGTTCGAGATCAACAAGAAGGCTCGAAGAGGCGTGTTTCAGCAGGCCGCGGCGAGAGGGAGTGAGTGGGGCGGGAACATGCAGGTATATCCTCCATCGCCTCGGGAAAACTCGATGCAGACCAATGGCGGGTCTGTGAGGATGCGAAGTGGTTCTGGCACGAGCCATACGACTACGACATCCAACAGTGGAGATGCACTCGACAACGGTGTTTCTGCACAATCATCATCGAGGTTCTGGTCGTCCCCCTCGCGGCGGCCAGCACCATTACCGTCTGGAACACATTCACCTGGGCAACCCTCGGCAAGCTCGACAAGCAGCGCTTTCGGCTTCGCTTCCTCCCCAGTCTCCCAGCCCAGCTCTGCCACTCTCCTTCCCACAATGACCACGAACGCCGCTGCCGCCCTCTCCCCTATCGCGACACGAATGCGTGAGCGCGACGCCGACGCGATGGAGAAATACAAGCTCCGACAACGCAGCGGAAGCGCGACTACAGCATCCACAGACACCCCATCTCAACACGAACCCGCATCCTCTCCACCTCCTGCCCCTCCCCCAAAGGAACCGACCGTCCACCATCACGACGACATCTCGGCTCTCGGCTCAGTCGCGCCTCGCCGCCGGCTTCGCCCCTCTGCATCAGCGGCACAACTCCGTTCACCCCCGCACCCGCTCACCATCCCCCCGAGCACGTCCTCGCAAGAGTCGCGCTCGCGTGCGGGCACGAGCCCCTCTCTGCTCAAGCCCGTAAACGGTCACGCCGCCCCTCCCCCTCCCTCACCGCCGACGCGTCCGGGTCCAGCTCCGGCTCCGCGCTCGCGACACCGACGCAGAACTCGACCGTGCGCCCCGGCGCGCACCGCGCCGGCAGCAGCAGCAGCAGCACGAACATGCCCCTCTACGCGGAGATGTACACCGGCCCGCCGAGCGAGTACGCGCGCTTCCCGCCTCCCCCACGCGGGTCGCGCGAGCGCGAGGGGTCCTCCGGCGGCGGCTTAATCGGTGGCAGCAGCAGCAGTAGCGGGACCGCGGACCCGGAGCGCAGCGCGACGCCGACGACGGCGAACGCGCCGGGCTCCTCGCGCCGGCTACCGTTCAACCTGCTCGGGAGCCACAAGCACAGCATGGACGGGCACGTCCCGAGCTCCAGCCATCGGCGGAACGCGTCCGTCAACGCCGTCGTCCGGTGACCGTGAACGCGAACCTGAGGAGGTCATCGTCGTTCTCACCGGTGGTGTCGCTGATCGTGGAGCTCGGGCTTGGGACGGCAAATGGAGTGCGTTATGGGGAGACCGTTGTTTCAAGAATTTTTTGGGACGTCGGACGCGGCGTGGGAGCGCGTTTCGGCGAGAGGGTGGTCGGCGGAAGACCGCGGATTGGGGGGTGGTTGTGTGGTGTGTACGATCTGGACGTCTGCATCGCTCTGTACCTTGCTCTGTTGTGCATTTTTTGGTTCCCGGCGTCTCCTTTGCCAAACTCCCACCACGCTCCACATTCATCCATACATGTCTCAATATCTATCATCTCATGTTGCTCTGTGGCTGCCTTCTGCTTGTGCGTACGCACGCACGCGACGGTGGCCACCGATTCGCATTCCGTATGATCATGGTTCTCGGCACATAAGTTCGGACTCGCATCCTAGGGGCTTCGCGACATGTTAATATATCAGGCTTCGGCGCGCGCCGACAGTTACAGCAGACGCGTCGTGCCTATTGCATACGATACTCTTCACGTCTCACGAGCGAAGCAGAAGCCGCCATAGCGAGGAGACGGTCGCAACGACGTTGATTCTCGAATGATGAATAAACCTGGAATCAGTTTCCAGAGAGAAAGCGCTCAAAAAAGGTGACCAGGTTTCGGTCTGCAATACATTCTCTATCTATCTATAGAGACTATACATAGGAACGTACTACGTATGATGTCCACTCACACTCACCAACCAACATTGTTCTTGCCCTCGTCACAGCATGTGATAAGTACATCTGACGAAAGGCATGCGTCAGTTCGTCGTCGTCACGAGAAAACCAGGAGACAGGCAAACAAGTCGAGAAAGCGTCAGATACCGTTGTAGTAAAGGTTTACTCAGGACATCGGCATATTAGCGCCGGCGTTCGTACAGTGTGAATAGAAGTGTCATCAAGCGCGAGAGGCACGTGGACCCGAGGAACGGGAGGGAAGCGGGAAAACTTGCAAGGCAACACGAACACTTACCACTCGGATGACATCTCGGGGCCCGGCGCCGCCATGCGGAGTGGCGAAGGCGTCATCACAGACGCTAACACCACCGCATGTGTTCACCGCGATCGCCGGAAGATACACGCGCCGTGGCGGACGCACTCCACACTTCGTGCACTGGGTTGCCTGCATAGAAGGGAAAGCGCGGTCAGCACACGAACATGCGTCAGACACGCGGCGCAGACGAAAAGATACAGGGAGGGCTCAGATACCGTTGTAGAGTATTGTCATTTCACAACGCCCGAGGGCGTTCGTATGTTTGGGAATATACATAGCATCATCGAAGGGGGAATGGAGCGGATACTCACCGGTGCCGAGTCTTGCATCGTCCAACTCGTGTCAGAACAGGACCTGTGGACGTGCGGCTACGCCATTAGCAGCACACGACGCAGTACGGAGCGCGACGCGTGGAGAGGTGAGACGGCACGAAGCGACCAGGAAAACTTTCGCGTTTGGCGCCTACATATATCAGGCCAGGGTGCCAAACACGCGCACACATTGCAGCCGCCAGATAAACGCCGGCCCAAAGATATTGATTCGCCTCGTTGCGTTGCACCTCGAGCCGGATGTGAGCTGGCAGCTGCGTTTCCCGCGACGGAATCTCGATCGTGACACCCACGCGGGCCGTGTCCTCTCCCGCGAATGTTGTCAGGGGTAAGATAACCATCGACGTCTAACGTCACCAATTAATTAGGGAAGGATGTGAAGTGTTGTGTATAACTAAGCTCGACTAGAGCTTGTGACTACATTATAAGTACAAGCGGATAGTGATGTTGCATTGCATACATTATGTTTTGCTGCTGCCGCGCTCTCATTAGAACCCGTGAGCGATCCGACGATACTAGGCGTAGAACCCAAGCTCAGCCAGGCGATACCGCCCGTCTTCACGTGGAACTCTAGATAACCCTGGAGGACGGCGCGACGGTCAGATGACGCAGGCGGACATCCGCCGGACGTAACGCACCTGGAGATAGCGCTGCCAGAGCGCCGCCAGCTCCGGGTCGGCAGACGTGATCGCGTCGATCCTACGCACGGTGTCCGTGACCTCGTCCGCGAGGATCCGGAGCACCTCCGACGGCGACTTCCGCTCTGCGGCCGCGCGCAGGTGGATGTAGTTGTCCGTCTCGCCCGCCAGGGTCTCCTTGTAAAAGGACAAGCTGAACCGAAGACTGTCAGATCAGCCGCACCTTGATGCCGACGCCCACAGAAACCTACATATCGCTGCGGACGTAAAACGCACATGAGCTTGTGTCACCGGCGCGGTTCCAGAGGGGAGGGAGAGCACTCACTTCGTACAGTTGATGAAGTAATCCATCTCTCTGCGCGACCCGTCCATCCCGGATGAGCGCTGCCATCCCCATGTCGACGACAGGCGAAACACTCACGGGATGATCTGTAGGTACGAGTTCACGCCGTCGCGCCAGTCGCCTGGGAATGCGAAGTGCGCGTAGGGGGGGCCACGCCGGACTTGGTGCGGACGTAGTAGGGATAGCGCGTCGCGCCGGGGATTGGGGCCATCCCCGTGGTCGTGTACTCAATGTACATGGCCGTCATGGAGTCGAAGGTGCCGCTGATGATCGCGTTCGCGCCGATGCGCGGCCAGAGGTCGAACGCGCGGCGGATGTGCGCCGCAAAGCGGTCGAGCACCGGGTCGAGCTGGGGGGCGCCCTCGGAGAACCGCTGGGCGAACTGGCCGATGGGCTCGGGGTCGGCGCCGCAGTGGTCGTCGGCGTAGAAGGTGAACGCGGTGTAGAGCGCGACGAAGTACTGGTGCTCGGCGCTGGTGTGGCCGGAGGTGCACTCGGCCATGTTGCAGCTGTTGTGCAGCATCTTGTCGGTGAACGTCGCGCTGACGTCGATGTTCCAGGACGCGATCTCCGCCGCGAGCCGCCGTCGCAGCCCGTCGTTCTGCGGTGTTCTCGGCGACACGAAGTTCAGACCGCGCAGGAAGGACCGGATGATTTGCTGCGTGGCGCGAATGTCGTCGTGGCCCTGCGCACATCTAGGCGTCCGCAACTTCGAGGGTCCGGATGTGTGACTGGCGTTACAGACCCGCTCCTTGTCGTCTGTCAGCAATGGTTGGGTTGTGGGCTCTGGCAGTAGATCGAAGACCTGGGGGGTTGGGTGAATGAGTTGGCAAAGTATGCAGGTAAGTTCACCTCACCTGGGAGGAGAAGGTAGGCAATGCTGAGCGCGAGCCGGGAGAGGGAGAAAGGAGCCATGGAAGGCAGAGCGGATGGGGAAAACATCGGGGATAGTGGAGGGGATTTTAAGCTGGAGCAGAACGCAATGCCGGCCGCGTGGTGACAATCTTCTGGGAGCGTGTTTCCTAGAAGGCGCGTGGGGCAGAGAGCAGCAGCCGGCTAGTCCGTGTGAGGTCGAAGGAAGGCACGAAGCAGCTGCCACGAGCTTCGGACGGGGCGCATGGCCGTGCTGGAGTTCGGACGTGGGTCCGTGGCGGCAAGCGGAGAACGAGCGCAGTGATGCGACGCGCGACATCGAGGGACTAGTCTCCCATCGCCAGGGCGCACGCCGGCACCCAGGCCTCGTCGCGGATGCAATCCACCCAGCGCCTCCGCTCTTGGCTTTGCGGTCGGCGCTCCGACACTCCTCTGCCCTCCGAGTGTTGCGTACTGGCCTTTCAAGCCAACATGTCCTGTGCTGCACAATCTGCGACAAACCTAGTCGACACCGCGCGTTGAGACCATCGTTTCCAGTGCTGCGCCGTTTCAGCTAGGGCTCATGGCAGGTTTCGGCTACAACCTCATTGCAACGCGTCATCGGAACAGCGTGGTCAGGTGGTGTCTCTCGATGGCATAGTTGCCTCTTGACGTCGAGCAACCATGCAATGTAACTAAGCTCTAGTCACACAGGTGCAGTCTCAGGTAGTCGACGATCCACGGCCCGATACCTGGTTCGGCTGCATACCGTTAGTGGAAGGTTTAATACATGATTTTGAATGTCGGCCCGCCAAGTCCGACCAATCTCTATCGGTCGAGACTCTACATTCTCCTCGGAGCGGAACGTCGCAAAGATGCAGCTTTCATTCGCGACTATTTGGTGACAGCTGCCCCTGCTCGGTCTCCAAACTCGCAATCAACGCCTCCGATTCTCGCTTGAAGCCCGGGGCGTTCATAGTAGGAGATCAAGCCCAGCGACATCTGTCATTTGTTGCGGTACCCAAGCCGAAACTACTCGGTAAGCGATGCTCTTTATTGCCAGTATCCCAGGCACGCAGATCCGTTTATCCCAGTCAACCGATATCGTACCGAGCGGGGGCGTCACCAGCCAGCTTCCGTCACTAGTCGTAGGATCGACTTATGGCTCACACAGTCCGACACGATTAACGTCATCATCTCATGCCAGAGGGCGGATAATCCATGCACACGCACCAAGTCCCGATCACCATAACCATTAGGACAGAAGAGGATACATACGTCCTTCCTTCGGTCGCAGCCCCGGGCCCGGCATACTAATCACGAAGGCGAACCTGCGCCAAAATCGGCCGCGCTCTGCCCAGCCGGGCCTAACCCCGCCAACAGGCACCCGTGCTCCATGCCTCGCGCTACTAACCTCCGACGGAAAGCTCACGACCACGGCGCTCAGCTGGTAATTAACAGGGAGCTCCCACGCTCAGCCTCTGCAGCCGCATCGGCCGCCGCGCTCACGATTGGCAATCCCGTACTATGTCATTCCGCTGCCACCTCCCTGATTAGAAGGCACTATAGTGTCCAGGCCGAGCAAGATCAAGACATAACAAAGGCAGAGCGGCGTCGCTGCTCGATGTCATCCACGTGAGCAACACGGTCGTTTAAAGAAGCAGTACGCGTACTTAGTACTTGGTGGTCATCGATGCAGTTCGCAGGTCCACCTTCTGTCGGTGTGTTCACCGAGGTGCCCGCCGATAAGCCTCGGGACTCTCGCGCGTCCACCCGCGAAGGCCTACACGCAACAAGGCGGCACACAAAACGAACGAGTGACCACACACGTTCCACCAGGTGCGTGCACACGAGTGGGACACACGTACGGGAGCACACGGCACAGGCTCGGAGCATAACGGTCTTCCATTGACGACATGTACAGCAAGCAGGAGCACCCGCGAGATGTCGGAGACCTAGGACCGATGTACATAAGCTATACCTACGGAGACGAAGCATGCTGAAGGGGGGAGCGCGACGGATGGCAAGGAGCAAGGGGGCTTCGTCCGTTGAAAGTACAAAGGCGGATGCGAGGGAGCGGGTGGATGGGTCCACCAAGGGAGGGGGGAGGGAGGAACGACTGGGTACGTAGGAGACGAGAGACATTGCTGGGTTTTCTGGGTTTTCCGTATGTTTTTGTGCGTTTGTAAACAATGCAGCAGAACAGACGTACGTGATGCGAAGCCAGAAGACGAGATGGGAGAGCGACGTGAGACAACATTAGGGGTAGCGGAAACGTGAATGTAAGCGGGCGGGTAGGTAGGTATTCTGTACACGAGGAACCGCGGCGTTACGGAGGAGGAAGCAGGAGAATTGACGAGACCGCCCAACGTTCGGTATGCAGACATACGACGACGCGCACAGGCCAGATACGGTGTGGAAGAATGCCCCTCGGCGCGTGGACGACTGAGAGCGCATAGCGCCTCCAGGCCGAATCGTGTGCCGGTAATGGTGAGAATAGATACGAAGTGCGAGGGGACGAGATGGGGGCGATCCTGAGACGGGATGGATATGTCGTGGATGGCAGAAGGCCCGAGTAGACGAACGATGTTGTGATGTGAGAGACTTGAGGAAACCTATGACCGAGAATGCGGAGAGCTAGCGCACAATAGTGAGTGGCGAAAGAACCACCCCGCGCTTGCGCGAGGTGGCTCAGGTGGGGAGCGGGAGGGGATGGTACACCGGAAGCGACGGAGAGGATTATTATAATGAATGATGCATGGAGGGTACCGGGGAAAGGAGCCAGGTGCAACTATCTAAGTCTCCGTTGCGAATCTAGAACGCGTTGTTGTACAACCTCACGCCATGAGCGAGGGGCGGTGAGAAAGCCCGAAGGGCCGATCATAGGACGTCGGGAAGCCGATGCGGTTGTACGTGCCCCATGCAGGAGGAGACACGTACTGCGCCTCTGGCACACGAACATCGTGATCGAACTGCGTCTGCGAGAAGGACCGCAGGCGAGCAGGCGCCTGCTCCATGGCCTGATTGTAGGAGAGGGAGTGCGAACGGCCATGGCTGGGATGGACAGTGGGAACGCCGTAGCCGTAGTCGAAGGCAGGGTGGGGGGCTTGGTACATGGGGGGAGGGAAAGCCCGAGCCGGGTCCTGCCGCATGACGTAGCCACCTATAGGCCAGGAAGGGTGATGCATATCCACCGAGGGCTGGTATTGCGGAGGTGGCGGCGGCAATCCAAGGTGGGACACAGGCTGGGGTGCCACGTACTGACCATGTCCCCTGGTAGAGTCGCGCAGAATGGGCTCATCTGCGGCGGGACTCCACTTCGCAGGTGGCGGCAGTGCGCGCTCAGACCCCTTCGCATATGGATCAGCATGCGCATTGAACGACCTGGTGCTGGTCCGCCTCCTCGGGAGATACTCCTCGCGGAGCGGCCCGTCTTCGTCCAAGTCGATTTCCAGCACGTCGTCCACATACGTGTCTTCATCAGTCTTCTTCTGATCCTCGAGTCCGACAAAGATTGGCATCGGAGGTCCGGAAACCTCGTTGCCCGAGTAGGCATAATCGATTGTACCGGCGTTGACCAACGTCTCGAGAGCTTGGCGCACGATGATGTGTGGACTGGTCGAAGGGCGCGAAATAGGCTGCGGGAACATGGGAGACGATAGCGCCTGGTGGTACGCCATGATGTCCGAAAGCCAGTCGGTCCAGTCGAGGGGAGCAATGGACAGGTCATACTGGAAAATGTCCAAAGCAAGCGCTTCGAGCCTGTTCAATGAGCGGATAGGGACGTTCGAGATGGTGTGCCTGCATGGATGAGTCAGCGAAAGCTTTCGCAACATGGTACCACTCGACTTACCAAGTCTTGTTGGAGAAAGTGTGATCATCCAGCCACTTATTGGCGAGCATACAGCCCAGCAGGATGAGACGGAATGGCGCGTAAGCTTCGATCATATCCCGATCGGCTCCAAGATGCGCCTCCCCGAGCAGTTCGGCGCGGAAGCGCATTTCCTTGACGTGCTCCGGACCTAATCCCACAGGACCGAAGAAGACGGGCAAACGCACGATGTACCACAGAGCAAGGAACACCGCCGAGGGCTGTAAAAGTGTTGATAGCAGCATGGAGTGGGTGGAGGAGATCAAGTGAGATGGTGGCGAGCTGGGATAGTGCTTGAAGAAAGCGCTGCAAGGGATGCCGTTAATTACGACGCCAGACCATGACCAGTGAACGGCTGCGTACCCTGGCTGGGCGTATACAGGAGGGAGGCGCATTCCCGTCGTGCAGACCTTCCACACGTATCCGACGATCCACTCTGACAGTGGTGCTGCCAGCTTCTTGTATGCGGCAGTAGCGACGGGCGTGACGACGGACTCGGTGGCGGGAGCCTGCTGAACGGGCTGCTCCCCTTGGCAAGTCTGGCATTGGTAACACGTAGCGTGGTAGCCGTCGTGAGTGGGATAAGAAACGCTCTGGTTGCGTTCAGCAGCCCGGCTGCGCTGCAACGCGGGGACATACTGGGCCTCCACAAAAGCGTTGTCGACGTAGTCGGCAAATGGAGTGGCTGGTCCAATAGGGCTAGAACCAACCTCGACGTCGCCGGCTTGCTCTGGAGAAAAATTCTCCGCCACGTCAGGGGAGTAGTCCTCCAAGACGGGACTGAACGCGCCACGCTCGTACCGGGCGTACGCTTCAGCCACTCCGGGCGCCGAAAGCGAGCGAGTGATGGTGCGGGAGTCGGCTGTGCGATCCACTGCAACGGCGATGGGGCTGTCGGTCGACATGCGTTGGTACGTCTTCTGCTGGACCTGGGGGAAGTCGGAAAGGTCATCGTCGCTGCGCCAGTCCCGCATAGCGGGGTAACCATCCATCTCGTCGTCCATTTCTTCAGGGGCAAGGTACATGTTGCCGGAGAGGAAGTCGGCCTCGAACGTCGAGGCACGGACGGGCGGAATGCTCGCTTGCGCGTGCGCTCCTTTAATGACCGATGCGTTGTCCGCAGCGGTCAACCCTTCCTGAAAACCCTGCTGGGTGAGGTCCTGGGAAAGCCCGTAGTCGTCCTCCCAAATGCGGCGGGGTTTGTTCCTCCTCCACGAAGGGAGAGAGCTGATCCACTCCTCCCGGGATGCGAGCGAGGGTGGAGGTCCCTGAGGAGGGAGGGGCAACGTGTTGGTGAGGTGCTGAAAGACGGACGATTTGCTATCGGGCTGGGAGGGGTGATTGATCTTGATGACCTGGTGGGAGGGCTGCTTGATGAAGACGGGAACGGGAACGGGCATCGGCAGGAGGGAAGAGAACGGGGCGGTCACAAGCGGTTGCTCGACCTGTGGGGGGTGGGCAGGGCCTATGACGGGGGGCCAGGGTGCGGCGTGGATTGAAGGGGCCTTGGGCCGGTCGTAAAGTAGGTCGTGAACGGAGGCGGGAAACGAGGAAAGCGAAGAGTAGGAGTGTCGAGGACGAGATGGCGTACGCACAGCGAAGGCGTGCCTTTTGGGATGCTCGATGTGAGAGACGGGGACGGGGAATGGGGCAGACGGCGACCTGCAGGCACCTCCCAACCGGTGGTGATCGCTGGCAGGGATTAGAACACCCTCTCCGTGGTCGACGCCGTCGTGGTCGTCAGTCGCGAGAGAGAAAAGAGGACCTGGGGACGGAGACGATGGACCGACGGAGGGAGGTCGATCCTGGGGGGGGCCAATGTCGTCGTGGCTTGGGCTGAAAACAACCGCGGCTGCTCTTTCTGTGAGCCCCACCGCTTAGTCAGCTGCTGCATATGGCGACTCCCCGTCCGCGGCTGCCCAGCGCTCCCCCTCTCGGTCTCGGTCTCGGAGGCCTCCTCCCGGCCGCTTCTCCTGACTCGTCCGCCGCACGCCCACCGCACCTATCGCGAGCCCGCGCTCAACCCGCACGCCTGCCGACCGCGTTCCGCGCGCGCATATACGCGCACCCACCCGCCATTTCACCCCCGCACGCCCCCCGCTCTCGCCATGGTACCGCTCCAGCTCTCCTCGCACAGAATTCCCGCTGATGCCCTGTCTCCGCAGCAAGTCGGTCTTGACTCAATTACGCTCGGCCAGCTCAAGGCCATGGTCGGCTCTGCACCAAAGCCCAAGGTCCGTCCTCCGCCACCTGCGCGCCGACGCGGCTGACTCGAGGAGCAAGTAGCAATCATTCTATGATTTCCGATATTATGACGAGGACACCGTAATGAACGAGATTGAGGAGTTTTATTCGTATGCCGAGCTGCCCCAGGTCGCTGAGAACCTCAGGGCCTGGGATGGCTCCTACCCTGGAGGTTCGTGCACAGGCTCACACACATGTGAATTCTCTGACTCCGCACAGAATGGACCACCAGCCCGATCGCACAGCGCAAAGCCCATGTCGAAGTTCTCCTCGAAAGTTTGGAGCACCGCGACGCCGAGATCCGGTTCACAAACGCCCGCCGTCTGTTCTATATCCTCCAAGGTCAGTCTCATTGTGCCCTGTTTGTTATCGTCTCCCTTATCCCATTTTAGGCACCTTCGCGGAGACGACCTCGCCCGAGATCAGCTCCACTGGATAATCGAGAACTGCAAAATCGTCAAAGACGCGAATGGCCTCAGTAACATCATCGAGGCCATCAAGATTGCGAGCTCAAAACATGACCTACTATGGTACGTTCATGCCGTCCGTGGATGTTAATCTCATGACGCTGATTTCTTTGCAGTAGTTTATCGGATGCGGATGCCGCACATTTCAACATCTCGTCACAGGAGAAGGCGGATTTCATGGAAGAAGTGACTACGGAATTATCCGTGTACCTAGGCATGTTATATCACATGGTCGAGGTATTCAAAACACAGGATGACTTTGCGGACGAGCTGAGTGAGCAATGCCGTTTGTGCCGGAGGATTACGACGCTGATCCCCTGACGCTAGTGAGCTTGGAGCCACCTTTGCCCGTTTATCTGTTCAACATTGTATCGGGCCTAAGAGACAAAAGCGCCAAGGGGTATCCTGTGAAGAAAGTACGGACCCTCACGCTTCGTGCCGACGCCTCAGCCGGCTCATAGCCCTTTCGTAGCTGCTGCTCATCCTCTGGAAAACACTCCTCACGTGCTGTGGCGGCCTCCGTGAGCTTGCGAATGTGAAGCGGCTGACTCGAGAGCTCGCGGGTCTCTCGCCAGTGGCTGACGAAGGTCGGTTCCCAGCTCCGTCTTTTATGACACACTATCTTGACGCAAAACAGCCGCTCCAATCAAGGCGTCACCCATTGACCTGGAGATGTTCCGTCAGGAAATCTCCATGAAGTACCCCACCTTCAACCCGAACGCTGTGAAGGTCCCCGCCGCCGTGCCTGTGGACACCTCCAAACTCTCCCATGCGTACGCGCCTATCCCGGTCCGTCACCACTATGAGCACGATGGTGGTGACTCGCAGCACCAGGATCAAACGCACAGCGGCATGCAACACTACGGCGGATCGCAGCCAGGCTCCTCGTTCCGTGCCATGCCGCAGCCTGCTACGCCTGCGCCTTCGCCCCCTCCGTCCCCCAAGCCCAAGAAGCAACAGTTCCAGACAGACCAGAGCCGGCCGTTCTTGTTCCCGTTCTCGCGGAGTCGCATCGGCTACAATGACTCTCGCCTCGTCCCATTCGCCATCGACGAGGCGGATAAGCTCTACTCCAAACACATGTACGTCAGTCTCTCCCTCTGGCAGATGTGGCGGACCCGCGAGGAGTGCATGACGGTCGAGAGCGGCCTCGAATACCTCCCGGGCGCCGGGCGCCCCTCCGAACCTAAGATCCCTGCTATCGTGAGTATATCAGGCACTATCGCGCACTCGCACAGTCGCTGACGATCTCGCGCTTTCAGTCGCCGTCGCAAGACGAAGATGCCGCCGAGAAACTGCCCGACGTCGCGCTATTAGATATCAAGATAGTGGAGGCGGAAAAGATGATCGCGGAAGGCGAAACGGGCGCGGACAAACGCCGCGCGATGGAACGCCGAGAGGCCCTGGTACGCCTGAAGAGAGTTGAGCAGATCTATGTGAGCTTCGCTTCCAATTTGGGTTCGGCCACAACGCCCATTCCTCCGCCAGGGAGCCGTCCTCCCCGTTCTTCGGGATGGGTGCTCGTTCTGCTCAAGCTTCTTTTGGCAACTGTTTCGACGGCGAACAATGGTGCCCCGCCTCCTGCGGCCGCAGGCTTCCCCCCGGGAGTAGTTTCACGTGCGTGCCCTGCCATTCCATGCGCCGGGCGCAGTTCTGATAAGGCGCGCAGCGCTGGAGCAGATGCCACCCAAGCCCGCTACTCTCGATGAAACCGATGTCACGAGGCACCGTGAAGTGACCTCCAAGGCGGTCTCCGCCATCCTCTGCTCACCTTGAAATGGTTCAAGATGTCCCGTGAGTTTCCAGTGTGGGGGCTCCAAAGCTTCTGCGGTCAGGCCCTGACGTAGGCACAGATGTGATGAAATTTCATCACCTCGGGCAGCTTCTGCTGGACACCAACTGCCTCCTGCTCATTCTGAAAATATTCGGCCTTCAGGAGGTCTCTACGGCTATTGTCTCCAAGGCTGACAGCCCCGAGCACAAGTAAGTGCAAACGCATTACCTGCCCACGTTTGTTCAGTGCGGATCATGAGCCATTGAGTTGACCTACCGCGGTCCACTTCCTTTCACCCAGCTTCTTCCGCTACTGTCAAACGCGGTTTGCGCGGCGGA
Organism: Epithele typhae; assembly: GCF_022376455.1. Taxonomy (NCBI): domain Eukaryota; kingdom Fungi; phylum Basidiomycota; class Agaricomycetes; order Polyporales; family Epitheliaceae; genus Epithele; species Epithele typhae. The sequence goes on along the minus strand of NW_025954255.1, from coordinate 193,207 downwards.
CCGAGTCCGGCGTTGGTATAGACGATCACATGCAGCGCGCGTCTCGCCAGACGATTGTGCGGACGACCACCCTTCCCAATGGGCAGAAGCACGATGAGGAGGTCGACATGCTAACCGACTTCTCCTGGCGCAATTTCTTCTCCACCATCAACTTCGCGAAAATTATGCAGAAGCTGTCGAAGCACCGCTCACATCGCATACGAATGCTCGTGCAGTACAAGAGCTCAGTGAGTGTGCTCCGACGAGCATGGGGCACGAGCCGTACACGTGGACGCAACTTGACGATCAATGTGGTTTGACAGGCGGTGTTGAAGCGGATACTGAAGGTGCAGCACCCCTTGCTGCAGCTGCATGTCCTGAAGCTCATCAAGAGCCAAGTCCCCTTCTGTGGGCGGAAGTGGCGGCAATGTGAGCGTCACCTGCCTCTCCCTCGCGGCAACGTGCTGAAGTGGAGTCTTCCTAGCGAACATGCAGGTCATCACGGCAATCTATCTGAATTGCAGGCCCGACCTCCGAGACGAGTGGTTGACGGGCATTGAGGTCGACGACGTGTACGACGCGCAGGTGGGTCGTGTGTCCTCGCGTCGTCCCGAAGCCGTTCCACTTACTCACTTCGCAACCTCGCTGTTCAGGCGCAAGAACAAGCTTTACGCCATCTCGTGAAGTTCTGTACGTCATCACACCCCTCAACCCTGTCTGAAACACCGCTGACGACGCTCATCTATCCTGCATGTACGTCCGCATACGCGCCGCAGACAACAACAAGCGGTACGGCGTACAGGCGACTGTGCAAACCGGGGGCGCGCACCGCCGCGCGGCGAGCATGTCCCACCACCTTGAGGGCCTCCACCCCGGCCCGGAGTTGTCAGGCATGCTCCGCCCAGTGCAGACGCCAAACACGGTCGACGCGGACGTATTCCCGCCGCTGCGCGCGAACACGGCCGAGCCGTCCATCTTCCTGCCGTACGTGACGGAGGACATCGCGTTCGAGGAGGAGTACGAGGAGTACCTCCGCTGGTCTGAGGAGACCGCCGGCGACGGCGCGGGCGCGAGCGCGTGGGCGCGCCTCCCCGACCTCGTGCACGACATCGCGGACAACATTTCGGACAGCGAGAGCATCGCGAGCATCGGCGAGCTCAACGAGGAGGCGCGCCTGCTCGAGTCTGGCGGCGAGAAGCGCGACGGCCCGGACGAGAACGTCAACAACTGGGAGGTGTGTCTGGTTCCGCCTTTCTCCGTCCTCCTTCACCCTCGTCTCCGTGGCTGCGTCGGAACGCGCGTGCTGACGCCGACTCTCTTTTGTAGCACATGAGCCCGAAGACGATGGCTGCGCTTGCGAAGTCGCCCTCTGCGCACGGACGCCGGTCTAGCTCTGGCAGCGGCGGTTTGCGGCCCGTGATGCCGTTCGAGCTCGAGAGCGGCCCCGCCATCGAGGACGACGATGACGACGAGGAAGAGCTCGGGCCGATGCCGCGTGAACCTGGAGCGTTCCAGTCTGGCGGAGGCGTTGATGAAGTGGAGTATGCGTATGGGTGCGTCATTCATCACTTCGTGTTGACCGTGCTCGGTTGATTGACACCTTGTTCAGTGTCTAAACGAAGGCGGAAGAGAATGGATACTTGGCATGGATTTGAATCTTGATGCTGTACTACTACCACAGAATCGCAATGCTTCCTGTTAATGCATGTGTCTGGCATGACGAGAAGTGCATTTGTGAATATCGAATATCGTCCAGGGTAAAACGTCGCAACTTGTTGAGTGAGCGAAGCCACGCGTGCGCACGTTTTAGAGCCACATCAATGATACATCAATCTACTATCGTTCGCTCAATACTGCGCCTTCACCCTCGCCACCGCCCACGGTGTTCCCGCGGAATAGAAGTCCATCGGGTACACACCTCCCTCCTTTGCCCGCTTCTTCGCATCGCCCCCGCCTTCCGCCATCCACCCCGCCGCCTGTCCTACAGCGACCGCAGCCTCATACGGGCTCAGCAGCGGGCGCGCGAACGCGTACCCCCAGTCGATCGACAGCCGCGGGCACGACGTCTGCACGAACGCTGCCAGGTGCGGCCCGAAGAGCGCGAGCTTCGCCGGCGCGAGCTCAGAAAGGAGGATGGGGACGTAAGGGATCGGGGCCGGCGCGCTCGCGAGCTGGTGCGTTATCGCGCGGAGCTGGCGGAAGCTGCCCTGGCGTCCGAGCGTGCCGAGAACGACGCCCCACGTCGCAGGAGCGGGTCGCGGCGTTGGCACGGGTGTTGGGGGCGGGGTGGGCAGGAGGGAGGTAACGGGGGACGCGGACGCGGGGGTGAGGGCTGCGGTGATGCTCCGGCGGGCAGTCTCCACGGCTTCGTCGCGCACGGTGCGCATCTCGACGTGGTCGTAGCGCTCTCGGGTCAACTTCTTCGAGTAGGGGTCGTACCGGAAGGCGGGCACCGTGGGGTTGGCGATCATGATGGACTCCAGGTGGAATCGGCCGTCGCCCAAGTATCTGCCGCACGGGTTAACACGGATTTTGCTACATACAGAATGGGACCCTCACAGGAGCGCATCGACGTTTGGAAGTGATGGAGCTGTACAGCCCAGGATCTCACCGGGAGACAATGGCTTCGTTCTCGGGATGGAGACCTCGTACTTGCCCGTCCAGAGTTTCGGTCCACCTAATGCCTGTGAAGCATCTTCATCGGCACCCAGCGGACTCTCGATCAAACCGGCGGGTAGCGAAGGAACGTCCGAGTTCGCCGACTCGATCGAAAGCTCATCTTTGAGGTTTGAGAGCGCAGATACGAATTGGATGGTTGAAACCAGGGCCAGTCGTGTTAACTCCAAAGTTTCAGGTTCGGGGGGTACGGTCGAAGACGGATGATCAGACGTCGCTTCGTCAGCACTTGGACCCTCAATCCTTAGATGACCTCCAGCCGCAAGTGACTGCCCGGCAGGAACCATAGACCGCTCTTCTTCGCCGTCTAGTAATGTTTCCCAAAAGCGTCTCCTATCATTGGGGAAATTGAGACGAATGGTTTGGATCAAGTGCGTAGAGTCGATGGCGATCTCCACAAAGATGTAGAGGGTTTTGATTTGCGTCTGGTCAATGGGGACTACAGCGAGGAATCAGAAGATTCCCAAGAGCGAAGAATGGACCACGCACCCAGGCAACTGTGACCGTAATGGACAGCATATCGCATCCGAGTGCAACGGCAGTGTAATCATCAATGCAGCATGCGCCATACGTGACATCTCCCATGATTACAGTGAGAGCATTCGTAAAACTAGAGAATACGAAGGGTTAATTGGGTACAAGGCGCGAATGGGCAGAAAACTGCACCTGCGCACCGTTCGATGATATCAGCGATCGTGCAGGCAAACATTTGCAGTCCCTCCGGCATCTGTAAGGCTACCATCTTGGCTTCGTTTTTGCGAACATGGTGGATAGTTTTGTGGATCTCGAACGAGTAGTTCGAGGGCAGCTGCTTGATGGCCTCATTGAGCTGGGCGTCGTTGAGAATGGCCGGAGGAATCTGGTTTGCGACGACTGGATTGTGGCCGGGCTTTGAGGGAGTTGCAGTCTTGGAGCCCACAAAGCGTTTGCGTGGCTTCGCAGCACTCTTCGCGCCTGGAGTAGAGGATGAGCCCGTGGAGTCGGCCATAGTAGTGAGTGAAGGGGCAGTCGAGGTAGCTCTCCAAGCAAAGGAGCTCTCTGAACGATATTTGGCTGCACGGCTTCTCGGGCCGCGGCGAGCAGTGTGACGCGCCGTGACAAATCGTAGAGGGTGACAAGACGCAGAACTCCCCGTAATCCACGCACGCTCTGCAGCGCAGCTCCTCGACTTGTCCCCTCGTATTCCTTTCGCTTTCCTTGCCACGCTTCGTACACGATGTCTAGCCGGGGACGCTCACCCTCTCCCCGCCCACTCAGAGACGAAGACGTAGACATGGACGACGGCTCTCCTCCCGCCAACTCTACCACCAAAGTGGTCGTCGTCTCCAGCCTCACTCGCAACGTCCTGGAACCACACTTGCAAACCATATTCGGCTTCTACGGAGACATCCTCAAAATGAGCGTGCCCCTCTATGTAAAATGTGCGTATATGCGCGTCCTGGTCTTCTCGCTGCTCCTCTCACCGCGCCCTGTCACCACAGCCGGCCAAAACAAAGGCAAGGCGACCATCGAGTTCGCCGACTCCGCCGCCGCACGCAAGGCTGTCTCTCACATGGACGGCGGCCAGATCGACGGCGCTGCCGTCAAGGTCGAGCTCTCCGACGGCCCCTTCCGCTCCCACTCCCGCTCACGCTCCCGTTCGCCCCGCCCGCCCCCGCGCCTCGCTTTGGCCGCGGCGGCCCCAAGTCCCTCACCCGCTCCCTCTCCCCCCGCTCCCGTTCCCCGCCGCCGCGCGGGGCCCGTCGCTTCGACCCACGACACAACGACAGTCATCGCAGGCCGCCTCCTCCACCGGCAGGCCGGAGGCCCCCGCCGCGCGACTTCCGCCGGTACTCGCGCTCGCGCACCCGCTCACGGTCCCCACTACGACGTGGCGGGGACCGCCTCGTGCCCCGCCGGCGGTCGCCAAGCTACGAGCGCGGCGGCACCGGCTACCGTGGTCGCTCGAGGAGCTACTCGGTGGCATCGAGCCGGTCGCGCACGCGTTCTCTCAGCCCCCGCTCTCGTACGCGTTCGCGCACTCGCTCGTTCTACTCTTCTTCTGGCTACTCGCGCAGCAGGACCCGTTCCCGCTCTGTTAGCAAGGCCAGGAGGAGTTTCAGCCGTGATGACATCCGCGACAGCCGTTCGAGGTCGCCCAAGGATTGAATCCGGTTCACTCGGTTGCGACACCCCTCCAGTTGCGCACTGTTCCAAAAATGTCATGTATGATCCAGTAAACCGCTGTCGTATGGTATATGTACATATTATCTAGCAGGTGAACTTAGTCGCTCGAAACTGAATCATCGTCTGCCAAGAAGGGCCTGCACGGAACGAGCTTCAATGAGAGGGATGCCAGAGCAGTAGAGATACTACTCACGTGTATTCGTAATCGTTGCGAATAGCATGAGACATCCACTCTTCGTCGGCCTCCTGCTGAGGGAAACCAGACCCTCCTGCGAGACTGAGGACGACCGGAGGAGGACCAGACCGTGCAACGCGCCGGAGATGATGAGCGTAATCCACATGCGGAAGTAGTAGATCTGTGCGACGGTGAGCTACAGCTGTCAACGGCGCCGGTCCAGTACGTACCTCTAGGAACTTAGAGCGGGTCAGGGCGAGCACACACATGCCGATCAGCTTCGTGAAAGTGATGCCAGAGAGCACCTGCAATGTGCCACGTTAACGACCCGAACGCAACCCGTAACAGTTGCGAACTTACCGAAGGACCGACGTCCACCAGCGCGATCCACATCCGCTCGTCGCGCTCCTTCTGCCCCGCGGGGTGGTCCACAGGGAGACCGGTGCCGGCGCTCATAAATGCACGCGCGACGTGCGCACAGAACTCGACGGCGATACCGAGCGATATGACGAGGTTGACGAGCGAGATCGCGTTCAGGTCGACGCCCCACACGGCCATGACGCCCATCACCGCGAGACGGTGAGCGCGACGACCCCCGTGACGATCGTGCCCGTGCGCCAGGAGCCGAGCAGGAGGGCGGTGACGAACAGGACCGCGGCGAGGCCGAGGCCGAGGATCTGCTCGGTGATCGCGACGATGTGCGCGAACTGGTCGAAGAAGACGTAGTGGGGCGAGTACGGGAAGACCTGCGCGCCCGTCTGCGCCGCGAGGTCGTCCGCGACGCGACGCGCGGCGGCGAGCGAGTTGATGAAGTCGGCCTGGCCCTTCATCGGGGTGTGGTACGTGCGGAAGTGCGAGGCGGCCACGGCGGCGCCGTCGGGGGTGAGCGCGAGCGCGTCGCCGTACGCGGCCTTGCCCGCGACGGGGCAGTCCTCGTCCGTGGGGAGACGAGCCATTGCTTGAGGTACATCATGAACTCGTCGCCCTCGGGGAGGCCGTCCATCGTGATGTTCCATGCGGGCTCATGGTCCTTGTAGCATACGTGGCAGCGGCGGGGACTCGCCAGAGCCGCAGAAGGTCGAGGGATCGTTGTTGCGGACCCGGCAGCACTTCTCCTTGTTTGGGTCGAGCCAGTTGAAGTACTCGTCGAGCCAGGACGCGGCGGGCTGAGCGATGTACGAAACCTCTGGGCGACCGCGTTCCAGCTCCAGCATGCTCGCTACTGACAGTGGATCGCAAGTGGTGAAACGACCGCAGACTCTTGTGTCCTGGTCGATGAGTGACGTCGAGGTCGTGGACCACGAAGTAAACAGGGGGACCGATATCCAAATATGCGTCTATACTGTCGAAATACTTGATCAAGTTTGACTCCGGAGGGAACGCAAGGCGTTGATCTGTAACAAACGTAAGATGATGGAGTGGGTTCAGTTTTGATTACAACACACCAAATCCGAGTTTGATGTTCTGCACGGAAATTATAGACGCGACCATGACACCCCCGAAAATCAACAAGACTGCACCCTTGACAGCCGGTTTGAGGAGGAAAGGAGCGTACCGCTTTCGAATGAAGCGGGCGATGAGGCTGAGGCCGCTGCCTGTTGGCGGTGCCTCAAGGAGAACGATCCGTGGAGGTAGCCTCAGGCAAGGAACACAATCCACACGACTGGCCTGAATGTTCTCGTGAGCAAGCACAGATTAACATTAGGATAATATACATACCTCGACACGTCTCAAGTCGATGACCATCGCGCTGACAAACACGGTGATTTGTAGCAACGCGTTCAGGAACACACTGCCTGCAGCGTACAGCGCGAAATTCCGCACGGCAGGCATAGGCACGAGCGCACCCAAGGCGAACGCCGTTGTCTCCGTGACCGTACTGAGCAAGATGGACGGGCCCATTTTCGCGAGGGTTCTTGCGACACGTTCTTCGGGGCCGAGGTACTGTGGCGTGGAGCCTGCGTCCATGGATTCGTCGCGTTCATGATCATATTGTGAATCGAAACCAGACCGCGGCGTGACTGAGTAGGGCTCATCGGCGTGTCGGAGTACGTCCAGACAGGAGTAATGCTCGTAGTAGCGTTGGGGCCATGAAGGAGGTTCTGCCTATCGAGCTCGTGAACAAGGATGAAGACATTGTCGACACCAACGGCGAGAACAAGGAAAGGGATGACCTCGCAATGATGAGGGTGCTCTTAACGCCAATGAAGGAGAACAAGCCCACGGAGGAGGAGACGGATAGGATGACGAGCGCGATGCCGAAAAGTCCGAGCGTGAATTTGGACCCGACGAACAGACCGCGAGGAAGGCGAGGGAAGACTGTGGGAGTGGTACGTGAATCGAGGGAAAGTGTTGAGGAGGCGGTCCCATGAGAGAAGAATTTGGGGAGATTTCGGGCCCACAGCGACATAGAGGCCCAGGGGCCATCTTCGTCACGGATGCTTGAACCGTTGCCAAGAGTGAAAGCGACGTAGAAGAACATCGCGACATAGGAGAGGACGACAATCTTTATGTCCGTGTTTGTGCTCTTGTTGATCTCCTCTTCAATGGAAACGCCTACCAACCATGCAATTTCCAAACCGGCCTCTTCTGGTGCGCTACGCTGAGCTCTTCCAAGTAGTCCCGTAAACTACGTTCCCATTCCATTGCCTTGGCCTCCTCGACGGGATCCAGCGTACCGCGAACCACGAAGGTGATAATGAGGGCTTTGGCATCCAGGTATCCCTTCTCTCCATCCTCGTTTTCGGGCACCTTGCCGAGAACAAGTGCGGGTGTGAGTGGCTGTTGGAAGTCTGGTAGGCAGTTAACCGGTTGCTGCGCACATCCTACAAGTCGGTCCGCCCATGTGTCCGGGTCGTAGTCGGAGAGGTCGTTCCCGTACCATGCCATGATAGACTGCACGACACAGAAACCGTCTGGACCTGCAGGCTTGAGGCATAGATCGTCGAGAACGTAATCGTTCGGTGAGGAGCGGAGTTGTCGGATAGCAGCTTCCTTTTCCGCCCAGTATTGAAGGTGTTCCCATGATAGAACGGACTCACGGTCGTCGAGGGAGGTGCCGTTGGTGGAGGTCACGAAGACTTGTTCTATACGGTAGAAAGGACCGAAGTGCTCATCAAAGAATTCTTTCTGCAGCTTGGCTTCCGAGTCTGGGGCAACCCATAGGCGAACCGGGTCCGTCTCAATCTCAAACCGCCTCCAGCCAAGGTTGAGTAAACCCATGATGGAGAATACAATGGCGAAGTTGAGCCACGGGTAGGTGGACGAGAATAGACCGATCCTGTAGAAGGTCCTACGGAGGAAGTTGTTGAGGCGGTAGTGGCGAGGTTGTACGGTCTCAATGGGGTCGAGTAGAGAGGCACCACGACCTAGGCGACGGGATTCAGATTGTGTGCCGGTGGATCCTTCGCCGTCGATGTATTGGGCCAAGGAAGATGCGCCAACGAGGCCTCGTGCATGAGTCCGTGGGGAGACGACGTGCTGTGAGTCGGTGTCGGAGGAAAGGGCTACACGCTCGTACGAGCTTTCACGGCGTTTTCGGAGGGTGACTTGCAGGCTATACCCAAGGAGAACAGCGAAACGGCAACACCATACGAAATGACGAGAATGAAAGTGAGGCAGGAAATGTAGCCGACATGGCAGGTGGGCGCGGCTCCGGGAGGGGGGAGGGTAGGAAGTGCTGGGCATACTTGCTCGCAGTCTATGCATGTGCACTTGCTGCCCAGGTCGCTGTCGTAGCAATTACGCACGGTTGCGTTTAGCGCAGGGGCGTCGTCCGCCGAAGGTGAGGGGAAGTTGATTGTGAAAGGACTGCCCATGTCTTTCTCCTCGCCCATAAACTTGAAGAACTCGTGGTAGTTCTTCGCGCCACCACCAAGAAGGTCCATGACATATCCGTTGGTAGCTCCGAGCTTGATCTGTTTGCAGCTGTCGTAGAATCCGTTTCCGAACTCCTCCGAGACGAAGAAGTCTGCGGTCTTGACTGCAGTCTTGCCGGTGGAGGATTTCTGTGTCTCGGTGATGTGCACGAAGTTGCTCTGGTCTGGTGAACATGTGAAGGAACACCAAAACTTGCGGAAGTTGTTCCGGCATGCCGGGCATGCAGAGATGAGGTTCTCAGCCAGTCCGAGGTTGTCTCGGAGGACTTGCAGCTGGTCCGTCTTGCAACAGACGGGTCCTTGGGCGAAGTCTTCACCGCACAGGGTCGTGAGCAGTTCCCGGTCGACGTCATCCTGAAGGAGCGGATTATGCAATGTAGGCAAAGAAACGTGATATAGACATACCTCAGATGGTGAACCGTCATATGGACAAGGGAGAGGCTTCCCAAACATCTCTTTTGGCCCGCAGGATCCTCGCATGGCACAGCGACCCCCATTCCGAAGGACTGTATCCGGCCGAAGAACCTCCATGTTGGCTGGAGGCTCGTGGGTAGACCTGCACTGGCAGACAGTGATACGACAAGCGAGACCACGAAGAGGGAGAGGATCTGGATGTAGTGGGAGACTTAGCGGAGACACAATGCCAACGGCGCGTCGCCCCAGTGACCTCACAGTGGCTCACGTGCGGCACCTTCGCGGTCACGCAGAGCTTGCCGCACATGTTCTGCCTGCAGACCTATAGCATCTTCCCTCACCTCCTCCTTCTTCCTTCCACCAACTCCCCAGCCAACACCCCCACGTGGCTCAGCTTGACAATGGTCGGTGCGCGCGTTCTGACTGGGCCTCGTCGATACTTAAAGTGGCTTGCAGGCCGCGGTGTCTAGTGCGCCCGAGCAGACTCAGTCCCAGTACGTGTCTTGTGCCCGGAAACGTGAAACTGCCGTTCACCAGGACCTCCCAGAATTGATGAAGAGACCCTTGCTCGTCTCCGCAATGTTGGCTCTCGCGTTCGCAAGAGTGAGTGCTCCCTGTTTCTCTTCGCACTGCGCGAGGAGATCAATGCCGATGCCTTTCCCTACATCCAGGCGTCACGGAGGGCTTCCAGCGTACCGTTTCAGTCCCTGCGAACCCACAACAGTTCGCGACGACACGCCTGCCTTTCACCAACACTCCCTTCTTCATCTCCTCGAACGACGCCATGCGTGAGATGATCGCCCAACGCGAGGCTGTGAAGAACAAAGGACCTGCCTCCGCTCCGTCCTCTCCTCAGCAACGCCCGAAACGCATTCACAACGGTGCTGACGAAGACAGCGACGTTGAACCTCTTGGAGGCGCCGATGACGACATTGAGGTCGATCTGAGCGACGACGAAGATATGAGCCCATCCGCTCGCGCCGCGGCTCTCAAGCTCAGGGAGGAGAAAGCGAAGCGCGAGATCCTCCCGTTGAAGAGGAGCGCGAGTCGCGGAGCAGGGACGCAATCGCTGCCGCCCAGCATGTTCCGTTTCTCTCACGAAGGTCAGGGTGCAGCCGGGAAGTCCCAACCCGCTGTCGAGAAGATCGAGGAGGAGGAAGATTGGAGCGGCAACTTTGGTGGTGCGGGCAACTCTGTTGTCAATCTCGATCTCGAGCTCTCTTAAACTCCCGATGACAATATATCCCGAAAGGTGTGTTTCCTACACTTGGCAACCCGCATCGCGTCTGACAGACCAACAGGTTTGTGTACGATCTGTGAATTCCCATCATTGTATTACCCGGTCGGCTCCTGCTACCGACATGTACCCCCTCATCGTGCAATCGATTGGTTCGCAATAGGCTATGCAGTATGACCCCTGCTGTGCAGACTGACTGCACTAGGTATGTCAGATCCTGGACGGCGCACAGAAAGTATGTATAATTCATTAATATCGGGTTGACCTCCTGGGTCCTGATCTCTGGGTTTCAGCTGCCATGTGCTGACCGATGCCACAGTCGAGACGAACTTCTCTCTCCATATCTCAGATACCCTGACCATGCCCTAATGCCACATCCTTCTGGGGTGTCGTACCGGAAGCCCTTTGCGACGCCTCCAATCAGATAGAGGTTTTCGGGATATTGGCCACTCAAGCGTCTCGTGCCATCGCCCTCTTGCGCTCGATCCCCCAGGCATCCATCATTCTCTCTTACCACTAACACCCAAGACGCCATGCGCCTCGTGCTCCACGCTGTGTCCTTCGCCCTCCTCACCATCACCACTACCAACTCTCCGACACTGAGAGCCCCGACATTCAAGAAACGGCCCACCGTGTACGACGTCTACGGCGCGCCCTCCATCGATGTCGACACCCATCTCGCACAGCACCGTTCGGACTCTGCGCCCCCACCTGCAAGGACCCCAGCTGGCACTGTCGCACGGGAGCTGACGCCGTACCCTCTTGTACAGAGCCTCGCAGGACGAGCGCAGATCAGGCGCACTGCTCGCACGTTCAAACGTTCACCGCTCGCCACGTCCTGGCGGCGGCGGCGGCGGCGGCGGGCGGCGTTTTTGCGATCGTGCTGAGTTGGCGAGGCAGGAGTCGGATGGTTACGCCGGCTGAGCGCCGAGCTACCGAGCGAGGGGCGCCTCGAGTCGACGGCCTCTATATCGTACGGCTGTGGCGTTACTTTACTCTACAGCGACTACATAAACCCACCCAGCAGTACTTAGTACTTAGGCATCATCGATGAGATTCGCATCATGCTTTTGATCCAGACGGACCAATGGTGCATGCAGGTTGCATCCCTGGAGAGCCAATACTCAGCAATCTCGTGTCGACCATGCTTTCTTCCTTCTGTCCATCAGGCTCACACAGTGCACGTAGGGACTGGGGAGAAGATGATCTATACAAGGGATAGTGCTGTTGCCAATCCTCATCGTCGCTGTCCAAGGCTCCGGTAATAATACAGCAAACACGGACCCCGAACGTACGGTCTCTGTATATGTCAAGGCCACGCCTCGAGTGCCTCCTTCTTCGCCGACCCCCTCTTTCTCGAGCCCACCTCGTTCACCCCGTGCGACACGCGGAGGTGCCGCTTGAGCAGGTCCTGGCGGACGAAGCTCCGGTCCCCGAACGGCGTGCACAGCGGGCACGCAAACGGCTTGCGCCCCCCGTGGCTCGACTCGTGCCGCTTGCACTCGTTCTTCCGCAGGAACTTCATCCCGCTGCCCGATACGTCAGCCCACCGCCTGCAACAAGAAGCAGGAGCAAAAGGCACACACCAATGGCTGCACGCCCACGGCCGGTGCTCGACGTGCGAGCCGACGTGGACGAGGATGTGGTCCCGCCGCTTGTTGCGCTGGCCGCAGCCGGTGACGTAGCACCGGTAGTCCTCGAGGAGCTCCCCGCGTGCGCTCAGCCGCCCGGCGAAGCACTGCAGGAACGTCTTGTCCAGGTCTTTGCCCTGGTTCCGGAGCCGGAAGTCGGTCGCGCGCCGACGGAGGTCCCCGATCGACACCCCCACGTGCGCGTTCAGCACCGGGCTTGAGGGCTCCGCAGGAGGTGGAGGCGGAGGCTGAGGCGCGAGCGGGAGCGAGGGCTGGGGCGTCAGTTCGGGTTCGGGATCTTCCTCTGGGATTGACTGCGGGTTCGACGGCGATGTGAAGGTGTATACGTTCTCGGGAGGGAAGTTGAAGGGGGTGTATGACGTAAAAGGAGCGACTCGGGCTTGAGGGGCATGAATGATCTTGAGAGGCATCCTATTTTCAGTCTCGAATGATGCATGCGAGGCGGGTGAATGGGAACCATAGGCGAGAGGCTGCATGACGGCGAGGGGTGACGGCTCCGGGGTCTCAGGATACATGAGCTGAGGCGAAGAGGGAGGCACAGGAACGATGGGCTCTTGGGGCTCGACCGGAGTCCATGTGGGAGGATTCCATGTAGGTACAGGCGCCATGGGCTCTGGAGCAGGTACAAACGCGACGATTTCTTCGGGTTTGATATAAGACCATGTGGCAGGCAGATCGGCGAGAAGCCTGGCGGGCATCTCAGGCTCTATTTTGACCGCAGATGACTTCAGAATCGCGACGATGGCATTGATGGCGTCCTCCGGGAAGGTGACTTCAGCGGCTGCATCCGGGCGGCTGTCAGGATGCTCCTCGACAGACGCATACAAGATGGAAGCTTCCCGCAACAGAAGTGGAGCTTGACCAGTGGGTTCGACAAGTACCGGGGCGGGAGAAAGCCAACGGTCATCCATAGGCTCCTCTTCGTCGACCTCCATGAGAGCAGGCGAGAGCGGATGACAGTACATGCTTAAGCTGTCTGACATGATCTCCGATGGGTCCAGACAGGGCTGCGGGATATCGTCTTCTAGATTACTAAGGTGCATGTTGACGTCCGCGTAGAGGCCCAAGAAAGGAGATACCGGAGGGGTGACTAATTCTGCCTTTGGCACCAACGGGGGCGTGAGAGACATGCGTAGGTAGTCGTTCATCGAAGTCCGCAGAGCCAAGGAAGGGCTGTTGTCGCTGTTCATGGAACACCCGCCGAAGGACAGAGGGGGCGTGATAGATGACGGGCTCCAAGACTGACCCATCGCGTTAAAAGACCACGCAGAGTAGGGAGGATCGAACATCCGATCGGAGATGCTAGGGTCCAAGAGTGAGTGAGGAGCCTCTGGCGCTGTGAGCAGAGGCGCAAAAGGAGGCTCGGCAACGAGACTAGGAGGATCGAAGTCGAAGATGTCTTCGAGTTTGAGAGCGTTCTCGATTGACTCCGCTGAAGAGCAAGCGGTTAACGACGGCCTTTCTTGACTTTGATCCGTAAAGTGCGAGTTGTCCGACAAGACGGTAGACGGAACAGGTGCGCATAGAGTAGGGAACCTGGTGGCTGGGGGCGGAAATGGGGCTAGAACAGGGAAAGGCAGGGAGACGGGGAGAAGGCCGGTGCCAGATCGCGCGAAATCAAGTGCCATGCCACGGTCGCCTGAAGAGAGGTGGACATCTTGTGCTGGATGAAACCAGGAAGGCAGCGAAGGACGCGAGGTGGGAGCGCTTGACTGGAGGTCAGGGGCGAAACCCAGAGGTGAAGGCGCGAGCAAGGGGAGACAGAGTTCTAAAGGGGGGAAACTTGAATTAGCCATGAGTTGTTGGGCAGTAACGGTGTAGTTGAAGTGGGTCCGGGGGAACTGGGATGGCTGGAAAGGCGGCAAGGAGCGGAAGTCGAGTAGGTTGTTGTGAGAGTGAGCAGTGTGGCTAGAGCCTGGGACAAAACGAGCGTCGCGAGGGTGTTCCATGATAGTCCTCGGTGTGCGTGAGTAGTGTGTGGATAAAGATCTGCGCAGCAGAGGGCGGGGAAGACGGAGGCGAAGGACAAGGGGCGCATGATCCCAGCCTCGCCTCCGCCCTCGTCGCGCACGTGAGCGCGGATGCTTGTGATTGTTTGACGGCTCTGCTCCTGCCGCATCGGGTGCGCCGACGTCACTGCCATGGCTGCTCTCTTGCGCCCGTCATCCCGCCTCCTCCCCCGTCCGGCCCTCTCCCGCCGCCCGCCCCGCCTCGGCCCACTCAGGAGACTGTCCACCCCTGCAGAGTCTCCGACCGAGGCTGCATCCAGATTCGGCTCTACTGCTCTCCTTGTCGCTCTCGGCTTCGGTGCATTCGCCGGATCCTACCTCCTCTGGCCAGACGAGTCCCGCGCAGCACCCACCAAGACGCGTGCGCTCTTGTCACCAAGCCACTTCACGCCGGTCACCGTCGCTGCCACAGAGCTCTGCCAAGACCCAAACACGCGTCTGATCACTCTTGCCATCCCTCCAAATTCCATCCCATCCACGGACGGCTCTGCATTCGGCCCGATCTGGTCAATATATGTCAAGGATGACGATATTCAAGTAGAACGTGCTTTTACACCGCTGGAGGGCATAGACGCGGAAGGCCGCATCAAGCTTTGGGTCAAGAAGTACGACAAGGGAGAGGTCGGCCGTTGGTTGCACTCCAAGAGACCAGGCAATCAAATAGAGATCCGCGGACCGCTTAAGACCTGGCCATGGGAGGAGGGCGAGTGGGACGAGGTGGTCATGGTGAGTCTCTTCGTCCTTCCTGCTTGCGTGTGTTTGTTCATCGGTCTCTAGATTTCGGGAGGGACTGGGATTACACCATTCTTCCAGCTTCTTCACAAGGAGTTACTGAGCCGGCCGTCGAAGAGCCCACGGCCGAAAACACGGTTCACATTACTGCACTCCTCTCGCACGCCGAACGAATTGCCGCCTCCCGAAATAACTCGGCCGTTAATGGCGTACTCCCAGGCCCACCCAGAACGTCTGAAGCTCTCATTCCACGTCGACGCCCGTGAGGGTCCTTCCCACTCCACTGTCTCCTCGTCCGAGCTGCATGTAGGACGGATCGGAAGAGGAGACGTGGGGAAAGCGATGGGTTCAGCGTCCAACAGCTGGTGGTCGAGCTTCTTCGGCGGCCCTGGCAAAGGCCCGGTCGGGACGGGGAAGAAGGTGATGTTCCTGGTGTGTGGGCCCGACCGGTATGTGCTTTCCGAGTCCAGCCACGGTCGACGGTGGCTGATGGTACGACTGTCTGTCGGCTCACAGGATGGTGGCGGCTATAGCAGGACCGTATGGACGGAATTTCTCACAGGGGGAGGTCGGTGGGGTGCTTGGGGAGTTGGGGTACGGCAAAGACTCGGTCTGGAAGCTGTAGACGTAGCGCCCGTAGATCCCGCGCACAGCTCGCTCGTCGCAGCGATGCAGAATCTGGTTGTTGCGCAGTCTAAAAGACTATCAGTCGGGTACGAGAGAGCGCGAATGAGGACGAGGAGGTTGGGCGGAGACGCCGGGTGAATGCGGACCGGACGGAAGGCGGGATGAAAGTTGAAAGCATGACGAGCGATTGTGACAAGATGGGCAAATGACTGGGGGCAGGGGCGCCTGGCGAGTTAGTCAGAAACCACCTCCCATCGGCCTCATCTAAGCCCTGCCTGCTCGCTCTACTTGAACCCCCATCTGCTCATCGTCGTGCTCAGACGACCTCCCGTCCTTTCCCGCCCGCTACCATGGCTCCCTCCGCCGTCTACTCTCCCACCGCCCCCTCCGTCTCCATGCCCGAGAAGCAATCCCCTGCAGCCCCCACCAGCGGTCCCGTCCTCGCCATAGGCTCCCCGGCCGCTGCTCAGGACGGTAGTTATCAGTCTTTGGTTACGTCTTTGGAACAATCCCGCGAGGTCGAGCGCCATATGGTAGACAGGCTTCTTGACGGAGGTATGTATCAGATTTTCCCGAGGCGGAAGCCCCGGACTTAACGCATGCTAGCCACCACCCTCCCCGAGTCTTCCTTCGCCTCCGTTCACATCACCCTCTCTCCTGCCGAGTACGAAGCCCTTGCACCCCGCATCCCCGAGCTTCTCAAGCAACTGCTTTCTGGCCTGCAGCCCCTGGGCACCCTCCACCTGCTCAACCTCTCCTCCTCCCTCCCTACCCTGCCGTCCGACCTCACACTCGCGGGCTTCACCGTGCTCAAGGTCAACGAAGACGGCTCCCTCTCCGCCCAAAAGCCCGCGCACTCCGCCGGCACCTCCCTCTCCCTCAAAGCGCCCCTCGCCCTGCGCCGGAAGGCGGACCCGGACCGGCAGGCGTCCAAGAAGGCCCTCTGGACGGTGACCGCGCCTTCAACGCCATCGATCGACGCCGAGAGCCTGCTCACCGCCGCGGACCGCGCGCGGCCGGCGGCGTGCGAGCCTGCGGTGCGCGGCGCCCCGCGGCGGAAGAAGGCGTGCAAGAACTGCTCGTGCGGCCTCGCCGAGCTCGAGGCGGAGGAGCTCGCGCGTAGCAACGTCGTCATGCTCGACGGCGAAGTTGACGGGAAGGCGATCGAGGTCTCGCAGAGCGAGAAGGCCCGGATGGTCGCTGCGGCCGAGGCCGCCCCGAAGGCGACGAGCAGCTGCGGGAATTGCTACCTCGGGGACGCGTTCCGGTGCTCGAGCTGCCCTTACAGAGGTCCGCTCCGTTCTCCTCCTTTTTCGTTGTGTTCTATGGTCGCTCACGTATTTTTGTGATCGTTTAGGGCTACCGGCGTTCAAGCCTGGTGAGAAGGTGGAGATTGACTTCGGGATGGATGACATTTGAATTCGATACCCACCCGTGATGGCCATGATGCATTTAATAGATGTGTAGCTTCCGCTGTATCCATGTAGTCCATGCACATCCAGAATGTGTGGTTGTATATAACAGACGTGTTGTGGCTTTGTGTGCAACATATCAATTGGGCAGTCTCGAAATCTGGCCAGGAGCTTCCCGGGCCGGCCGGCCGAGCCGCGCTTCACGAATTTCCACCGTGGACAGGTGCCCTGCCTTCAGCTCGTCCTCTGCCTCCACCTCCATCGCTTGCCTCAGTTTCCACATCCACATCTGCCCTTTAAGAGCCCCCGTATCTGCTTGTTTCTCCTCATGGACGCAAGTGGAACAGTTCTAGACGTCCCACATGCAGAAAGCTCAACTGCCGCACTGCAGCGCGAGGCGGCCGCCGCTCAATGCGCCGTCTGCGTCGCCAGCATCGCCAAATACACCTGTCCGCGCTGCAAGTTGCGAACCTGCTCCCTGCAATGCTCGACGGCACACAAGACGCGCGGGGTGGGATGCTCCGGCGAGCGCGACAAGGCGGCGTACGTGCCGATGAACGAGTACGGGTACATGACCCTCATGAACGACTACACCTTTCTCGAGGAGATGGGCCGCAAGGTCGGGGATTGGGGGCGGGAGATCGCCCAGGGCGGGTACGCCTCGGCCGCATCGTCGAATGCGAGAGGCGGGGCGCGCGGACGGGGACGGGGCAGAGGCAGGGGCCGAGGTGGGGGCGGGTTCGGATTCGGCGGCGGCGCCCAGAAGGGCACGTCGAAGCGGGACATCCTCAAGATGCAGCTCGACGCGCGGGACATCGACGTCGAGTTCCTCGCGAACGGCATGGAGCGCCGCATGCTCAACCAGTCCACCTGGGACCACAAGTGCGTGCGCGCCCCCCGTCCTCTTCCGTCCGCCCCCGTGCTCATCTCGCGCGCCTGCCCGCGCGCTCCAGGACCAACACCGCGCTCCTCACGCTCGAGCTCCAGTTCCACCCGCCCCGCGACGGCCTCGCGCCGCCCCCACCGCCGTACACGCTCCTCGCGCACCGCACCGCGCTCGACACGCCCCTGCTCGACGCCGTCCGCGCGCCCCTCGCCGAGCGCGCCCAGTCCAAGTCCAAGCACAAAGACAAGGCCGGCGGCGTCCCCGCCTGGGCGCACGCCCTCGTCTTCCCCGACCCGGACGCCCCCGACGCCTTCGTCCCGCCGCTCTGCGCGATCGCGACCGCGCTCGACCCGCTCGCCGCGCTGCACGCGTCCGCGCCTGCGCCCGCGTTCGGATCCATGGGGCTCCTCCGCCGCGCGCACCACCGACTCGACCCCGCCGCGCCGCTCGGCGCCGCACTCAGGGGCAAGCACTTTGTGGAGTTCCCGACCGTCGAGGTGTGGGACCCGGACGCGTTCGCGGGCGCGCTCGTCGACGAGCGCGGGGCGGTCGCGGCTGTCGGGGGGTCGCCGGAGCGCCGCGCGAAGCGGCGCAAGCTCGACCCCGGCGCGGCGCGGAAGGCGATTGGGGGGCTCTTGGGCGGGTACGGCAGCGACGAAGGCCGGGATGAGGAAGGCGGGAGTGGAGGTGGAGGTGGAGGAGAAAAGGATGAACAGGGGGCGCTGGGGCTGTTGGGAGGATATGGTGCGGAGAGCGATGAGGACGAGGACGAGGCGACGGCTGTTGCTGGTACGGACGAATGGGGCGATGAAGATGCGGACGGGGAGACGGACGACGAGGGAGCAGGCGGCGCTGAGGAGCTCGCTGAGATGCTGAAGAAGCTCCGCGAGGCCGGTGCACTCCGGGATCCTGGGAGAGACGGCGTGTTGGGATTCGATGGCGCCGATGAGGAGCAGGTCGACTGGGGAGAGTCAGACGACGAGGGCATCAACGGGGTATGAGCGACAACTGTATTGTATTCTCATGCATTCAATGTGGTGAGCTATTGGTACATCAAGTTCGGGATTTTAAGGGTCAAGGCAGGAGACTTGACGTATACGGAAGAGGCAATGACTCGAACCATGCGGAAGAGATCAAGAAAGACGGGAATCCAGGTGGAGGACGAGAGGAAGGAAGGGAGACGTGATCCACAACGATATGCTCAACGCCGTCATCATCTTTCACCTTAGGACGTTTTCAGTACGGTCCCTGGAGGGGTCCAGGTGCAGTTGAGGCGTGGTTGGTAGACAGGGGATGAGCTGGAAGTAGAGCGGCTGTGGGCCTTGGTTCAGGAGGTTGGAGGCGGGCCACGAGCGGATGAAGGCCCAGACGAAGGCGGGTTAGAGGACTGTTGGGCAGATGGGCCCGGGTCCATCAGGTCCAGAGACCAGGACGGAGGACACAACTGGGTATGGCAGCGGTCACTGCCCTTTCTCCATCCTCCCATGGGACTGGTCAGCGACGGAAACGAGGTAGAGCGACCACGTCTCCGTCATCAGACACTCGACGACGGAGAAAACACCAAGGGGCCAGTTCGCGTGCAGCCCCAGGCTCGTTTGGTGCGACTTTTGGCCATGGATCGCGATAGCCCTTGTGATCATGTCCACAACGAGGCCGGTCATCAAACACGGTGCTGGCTCTAGCAGGTTCGGCAGCATCACAGCCGAGAAACATGGGTGCATATCCGCTGGGAACTTTCAAGACCCGCGTCATGTCCTCGCCGTCGGAGACTGGCTTCGAGGATTCCAGACAGACGCGATGGGCAGGGCACATGTTGCACCACACGCCGCGTCTGCCCCCGCAATGTTTAATTCGACGAACACTCACCGACATCACAGCCTGTGCCCAGTCCACATTTGTCATCGGGAATGGTGATTGGAGCAGAGGCTTAAGGATGTTACAGACGGCAGCTTGCGCCGCTGGGAAGATGCTATGAACACCATTCTATACATCTTGTCGCCTCAAATCAAGAAGACCTTTCATCAGCAGCTGAACTTCGAGGACCGCGTCCAAAGACCGGCTCAGCGGTGTTTGCTGCGTGTTGCGCACCGGTGCCGCCGTCTTCACTTCAACCTCCCAAAGCGTATCCACATGCGCGGGCATCGGCTTCCCCGTCTTCGGATCCGCCTGCACGAGATCCCTCGTCAGAAAGACACCGCCCGAGACGCCGCGTCGACGGCTCACATGCTCTTGTTGGAACATCTGGATCACCAAACTACCGCGGCGGAACACATATCCTCTTTTGTAGATCTGGGACCGCCGGCTGCAGGCCCTCCGCGTGAGGAAACGTACTGCGCAGATATGGAGCGGACTTGCATGTATCCCAACGCCGACGCAAACGTGAGGGCGTCCCCCGCGATCTGGCATGTCGCCCACGGCCGCACGGTCGCTTCTGGGTGCACGCGCACCGACTCGGGCTTCAAGTACGAGTACAGCACCCTGAGAGGCGCTTCCCGCTCAGAGGTGCTTCGCAAAGCGGCGGCGCGCGCAGCGGACGGAGGGGGCACTCACCACTGGGAATCGGGGTCCAGAAGTTCGCGCCGCGCGCGGAGCAGCACGGGCTCCGTGCCCGCGTCGCGCTGGTTTTGCGCGTCGAAGGGTTCGAACACGACCTCGCGTGCGTGCATCCGGTGCGCGGACTCGCTGTGCAGGGTGAATCGGTTCAGGATGGCTGACAAGAGGAGTCAGGGCAAGAGTGTCTTGAGAGAGAGGACGGTCGAGGGGCGGACCTGGGAGGTCCTGCGCGAAGAAGTCCGCAAAGAGCGCGACTTCGTATGCCTGGGATGTCATGGCGGAGGGTTGCGCGCGAGGTCCTGAGATGTCATCGGCGGAAGGGTCGTGGAAGAGAGCAGACAACCGTCGGCCTCGGGTGGCGGCACGGCCCGCACTGTGAGCGCCCGTTTGACACCAAGTTCATGGCGAAAACATGTCGACACTCGTCCTTTACGACTCGATTGTGGCCACATGCCGTTCCACGTTGAGCTCAGCGTCGCCAAGATACAGCAAAAGAATGACTGGTGCATTCGATTACAAGGAATCTAATCCACACATTACCACAGGAGATGCATATCACTACAGTAGACGAAGGTCCAATGTGACGATCCTCAACCTCGCAGCAGACCACGACCGGCGAGAGACCCCAAGCAGCCCGCGCTAAGCCAGCACACGGACCTCCAATGCATCCCAGACAAATCTACACCCTCGCCTAGCCCACTCACGCCTGCTCCTGCATCGGCACTTGCACCTCGCCCGGGTTTGGCGGTTGGCCGGGCATCGGTGGCGGGATGGGGTCGCCAGGCGTGAGCATCGCACTCCGCAGACGAATGAGCATGATACGGAACCACTCCTGCTCGGCGCCTGCCTTTTCCTGCTCCTCCGTCGCCTGGTGAAGCTGTGTGAGCTCCTTCCGCCACTGCAGCTGCCAGTTGACCTGGCCGTGCTCGTCGAGCTCGAACTGCTCGTCCGGTCGAAATAATGGGGGCATCATTGGCGGGAATGTGGGGTCGAAGCTGTGCGAGCGGACATGAAGCCTCTGCAGAATTGTGCCGAAAGTGTGAAGGACGTACGATGGATACGGGGGCGCGAAGGGCGGTTGTGCTTGCCGATTTGCTCCGGACGCGTCTGCGGCCATCTGTGGCGGGGGCACGAAGGACCCGTTCGGGTCGAATGCTGGTGACTGGTCCGCGTCGGGATGGTAGTCGATGTCTTGTGCTTCGAGGGGAGGCGAACTTTTGCTTCCGTTCTTGCCCTTCTTTTTGCGTATCCTGTGCACTCCAGTCCGAGGATCCACCTGGTCGTTGACGGTCCAATATGAACCTTTGCCGCGGTCCGTGAGAGGACGGGGGACTTCTCGAAGCAGGGGTTGAGGGATAGGTTGTGCCGGACGGAATTCTACGCACCACACGCGTAAACATCTGCTCGTAGAGTCAGTAAAGAGCGGTGCAAGTACTCACTTTCCATCCAGGAGGGGCGGTCCTGAAGTAGGGAAACTGGAGCGCGACTTGAGCCACATCCCACGCGTGGACACGTCAACATTACGCACCCGACTCTCAATCGCGTAGTAGATGTCTTCTAGCAGTAGCTTCTGATTCGGTGAGCCCTTGATGGCATACCTGAGCCATCGAACGCGCCATTGAGCCATGGGTCTCATCGCTTGCAGAATTGAGCCAAGGCATACCTGATCAGAGTCGAGTAGGGGTAAAACGGTTTGCTCCCAGGGGGCCCATCTCGCAATGAGTCCAAGTTGATGGGTAGGCCGCCCGTCAAGTCGTTGGTTGTGCTCACGTCGGAGTAGTAGTTGACCGGTTGTGGTGTCGACTGGGCCGGGTTATGGAGCATGTCCTGGGGTATCACACCCATAGGTGGTTGAGCCATGTCGCCTGGTAGCTATACGTGTCGAGGCCGTAGGATGTAGCAAGCAGTAGGGGAGCAAGGGTAATGGTCGCAATGGTGGTGACAGAAGGACGAGAGCGAGGCGAGTACAACACGCTTATGTCAGCGGCTTCCCAGTGGCGCACGAGCCAAGTCGGACGGAGGGCGCCCTGCGAACCATCGCTTCGACATTGTCGGCGGGGACGGCGGGGGGTGCGAGCATGGCGGCGGGAGACGATGGCGGGAGGAAGCTGGAGGCATTGTTTGTGCACCTCAGCCACGGTTCAAACAACCTCAAGCAACGTCCAAATGCTCGAAAACGAGAGAAAACAAATTTGCTCCTCGCAAGCAGACGAACACACGGCCAAACTATCCACAACCACGCCATCTCGGGCCTCGGGTTCCGGCTACCCAGGACTAGCCCCATCACCGTTTGTCTCACTTCTTAGGTCAGCTCAATTAATGCCACTTGTGCTCTTTGTGGTCTCCGAGCTTCCGGGTTCTTTGTCTAGAGGGGAGGACGGGTAGCTGGCTAGCTGTTAGAGTAAGTGATCTGCGTTCGTCGAGTGCCTACACAGTGGCTTTCGGTTGCGATACAGTATACGGCGCGAACATACCGCTGTAGCACTGGGCAAGGAACTTTCAACCGAACTTTATGTTTGCATCCCACCGAATGTCGATGTTCCATATCCACATGTCGCGCAGTGCTGAGGGGACGTGCTTGGAGATCGACGGCTCCGTGCTCTCCCCGACGGGGCCAATACTTCGGCGGTCCAGGAAACGGTGGAGAAGCTAGATGAATGCAGTTCTGTGGATGGCTATGTGAATGCTGGATGTGTACACGAAAGTTCAGGCGCAGAGGTACAGGCACTGCCGGAAGGGGAAACTGCCATAGGCGGGCGGTGAGGTCATCAGAGAGGGAAGGGGCGCGGCGCGTGCGGTGGCAGTAAGCCATGTCCTCTGCTGAGTACGACGATGAGCAACCGACCATCCGCATAAACATCCCCCAACGCTTCCTCGTCCTCCCTGGGGCTGCGGTCCTCACCGGCATCACCATCGGCCTCTTTCGCGGCTCCCGGACGGCCTCCCTCAGATTCCTCGCCGAAAACGCGCACCGCGCGCCGCGGACCGTGCGCGGCTGGTACCTCTACAACAAGTCCAAGAACTACCGCGTCGCCCTCGGCGGACTCAAAGGGGCTGGTGCGGAGGCTGCCCGGCTGGGGCTGACGGCTGCGACATGGGTCGGCATTGAGGAAGGCTGCGCCCGGCTGGGGGTGGACGACGCGCAGGAGGCCGTCGCAGGCCTGGGGACCGCGACCCTGTTCGGTGTCATGTGTGAGTAGCGTGGTCGTGGTCGTCTGCAGTCCGTTTGCTGTCCTCGGTGCTGACGGCCTTCGCGAACCCAGACCGGCTTCCTGCGGCCACCTTCCGGCGGACCGTACTTCTTGGGGTGGTGATCGGGGGAATGCTGAGCGGGCTGCGGTGGAGCAAGGGCCGCCTGGAAGAGCAACTGGAGAGACACAGGGAGGAGGTAGAACCCGGCGCGGGTGTGGAAGCGGGGGCGGGGCCGGCGGAGAGCCTGGCGGCGAAGGGGAGCTAGGGCGCTGGTCGTCGGCCATGTCCGTCTCGGACGTGTGAGGGGCTCGCACCCAGGCGGACACACGCCCGGTCTGGGGGTGGAGCGGGGTGGATATATCGAGCAGATAGGTGATGAATATAGGGAGCATATGACGACCCGTCCCAAACGCCTCCATATCTAGCCTGCGCTCATCCGCTCTTAAGATCGTCCTCCCCCCTCTCTCACTTGCGACCTCTCGCCGATCATGCTAAAGTTCTGGCCATCCAATCCTGCCGACCTTACCCCTAGGGCGGGGCCCAATGGCCAGGAGCGCAAGAATCCTTTCGATGTACCTGATCTCATGGCCAATGCTGCTGGGCAGCACCAACAACAGCCTACGTCCCAACCGCTGCCGCCTTATCACCACCAGCTGCTCAGCACTCCCCAGCATCTCCTCTCGCCCTCTATCTTTGGAGGCCCAGCCCAGCCCGCCGTCAATGGCCCCGAGCCTCCGTCCCAATTAGGTCCCTTGACGCCCTCTGCGACACCTCTTCCTTCCGCTCTGCCAACAACCGGCCTCTCTCTTCATGCCCCCGTCTTCAACATGCAACAACCACCCACTCCTAAGCGTCAGAATGGGAAGGGCCCTGGCTCCGCGGGCTCCTCCTCTTCCTCCGGCTCATCAGCATCCAAGACAAACGGCACTACCCCAGCCACTAGCCTCGCCAACAGCTCCTCTGCATCGATACACTCATCCGTCCCATCTAGAGGCCAGATTCACGTCAAACTCATCCAGGCTCGCGGTATCAACGTCCGCTCGTCGATAGCTCGTCCGTACGTCGTCGTCCAGTTCGAACAGAACGAGTTCGTCAGTCGCGACCCGACGGAAGAGACCGACAAGGAAGTCAAGGGCATTGCCATCAGCACACTGTCCCGCACCTCGTCATCCCAGGCCGTCCAAACACTAGGAGCGATCAACAACAGGGCGAACGGAAGAAACAGCGGCGGAGCGAGCACTCGGAGTAGCGCAGAACCTACGCCTTCCTCGTCGGTGGGCTCAGGCAAATCGCAGCCGGCAGGGGTGTTTGGGGCGCGCATTTCCGCGCACAATCCGGTGTGGAAACATGAGGTGTCCTTGTGAGTAATCCCTTTCACATCGCCGCGCGCGTCTCGTGGGTCCTCAGTGTACGCATTGTTTAGCGACGTCACCTCGGAGCAGTCCGTGGTCACTCTATGCGTCTATGACCGCTCCCTGTTCGAGCACGCCTTCTTGGGGACTGTTCAGATCAAGCCCGCACTCGTCCATGAACATACCGTCGACCAGTGGTATAAGTGAGTGCTCCGGCACGCTCCATGTTGCGGAATCCACGTCTGATCGCCACCCGCCAAAACCTTGCCCCGCCCGACGACTCGAACTGCGGCTTTGGTCACGACCCTCCCTCGGACACGCGACGCTGCGTGCAGGTTGGAGCCGTACGAAAATGAGACGGTTAGTGGGGAGATGAGGGTGCAAATTACGTTTGAAGCGAACCAGGTGGGCACCTGACCTGCACGTTTCCGCGTCGCGCTCACTCACCACGCGTCGATTGCCTTTCCTCTGCCACCGGCAACCTCTCCCCTCGCCCGATCATCCGTTCCCCACACTTCCCACGTTTCCCGCCCCGTGTCGCCTCCACCGCCCGCCACTACGTCACCAGTCCCGTCGCGCGCTCACACCCCGTGATTTCGAGTTCCTCAAGCTCATCGGCCGCGGCACCTTCGGTCGCGTCTTCCAGGTCCGCAAGCGCGACACCAAGCGCATATACGCCATGAAGGTGCTTTCCAAGCGCGAGATTATTGAGAAGAAAGAGGTCGCACACACCATAGGCGAGCGCAAGATCCTGCAGCGCTCCCTCGAATGCCCCTTCCTCGTCGGTCTCAAGTTCTCGTTCCAGACGGAGACGGATCTCTATCTCGTCACTGACTTCAAGAGCGGCGGAGAGCTTTTCTGGCATCTCCAGAAGGAAACGCGATTCTCCGAAGAGCGCGCGCGATTTTACGTCGCAGAACTTATTCTGGCGCTTGAACACTTACACAAGTATGACATCGTTTATCGGTCAGTCTGCCCTTCGCACAGCTTCTTCAACGGATAGCTTATCTATGCGCTCAGTGATCTCAAACCCGAGAACATTCTTCTGGACGCGACCGGTCACGTCGCACTATGCGATTTCGGTCTCTCTAAGCCCGACCTCCGATCAGATGAGCTCACGAACACCTTTTGTGGTACTACGGAGTACCTCGCCCCTGAAGTCCTCCTCGACGAACATGGATACTCGAAGCTTGTCGACTTTTGGAGTCTTGGTGTCCTCCTGTTCGAGATGTGCTGTGGGTGGAGTCCGTTTTACGCCGAAGACACCCAGCAAATGTACAAGAACATCTGCTTCGGCAAGATCAAGTTCCCTAAAGGCGTTATTAATGAGGACGGGAAGCAGTTCGTGAAAGGAGTGCGTTACTGTGCTCTGCTTTAGGATGGATGTTCGTTCTCATCGCGCCCCAACAATAGCTCCTCAACCGCAATCCGAAACATCGCCTAGGCTCACACCGGGACGCTGCGGAACTGAAAGAACACGCGTTCTTCAAGGTGATTGATTGGGAGGCGCTCTCGAAGAAGCAGGTCACACCGCCGTTCAAACCCGTGGTTGAATCGGACGAGTCAGTCGCCAACTTCGACCCCGAGTTCACTTCTGCCGATATGCGCGAAGTTGGTATCCAAGACGTTGACCTTGACGAGGAAGACCCCTCTGCCGACTGGGTCGCCATCTCCGCTAGTGTCACCACCCCCTCACACATGCCCAACGGTCCGCTAGGTAGTGACCAGCCAAAATCGACCACCAGCCCCCTCCCCACACCCGCGTTACCATCACCAACTCAAACTCAAGGAATCGACATCGTGAAACCGAAGAAGGCGAAGGCGGACGCCCCACCGCTCACCAACAGTGTCCAGGAGAACTTCCGCGGATTTACCTACCACGGCGAATCCATTATCATGCCGCCCGCAGGCCTCCTCGCGTTGGAGAAGGACGCGCCCGAGCAGGACGCACACCCCCCCGACGAAGACGACTCTGAGGCGCCCGCAGGCCGGTATGCGAAGTCGAGACGGATAGGGGACGATGCGTTCGCCGACTTCGACGACGACTTGCGCGCATAGCCAGGGCGTTTCGACTGCGTTCTCCCCCCTGCTGTCGCGCTTTAGACCTCTCGTCCAACACTCCTCACCCTATGGATTCCTCTTACAGCTTACGGTGTATATATGGCCCCTTCAACCACCCCCCATTCGACGATGATATGCAGGCCTCTGTGTCCGCTTATGGTTGTATCATACACCCATGGTGTACGCTCAGCATACATGTTGGACGGTGGCATGCCTGTGCAGATCGGGCGCGTGTAGTTAATGCTCTCTGGTCGATGTTCATCATTATGTAATAATACGCACAACTTCTCTCGTCTCCAGTGCAGGTGAAGGAGGCTCGAGTGTACATTTGATGAGCTAGCCCCGTTCGCTGCAATGTTGATTCCGAATTCGGTCTGACAGGCCGACGCGGACGACGAGTCAACACTGGACAGCCGAACAGTCGGCAACACATCTCCTGTTGACTGTAACCTGTAGTGGGTTTGTCGCAGCTGTCGTAGCCGTGGACGAGAGAAGGTGATTTGATACAGAGCTGGTGAGGTCGACTTGGTTCAGTTCTGGATCAGAGGACATTCGGCAACGGTTGGGCAACGGTTCGCGTCGAAAAGCGGATGAATAGCTGTCGTACGGCTTAGACGACTGGAAAATGTCGATCCTATGCGTCGAAGAGGCACGCACAGCGACTTCCAACACTTTTTGCATTTCCACGGCAGGAAAGGCTTGCTGACCAGCGTGGATGGGCCAGATGACGCCTCGCCGCCATGTAAAACGTCGAGCTGGGCGGATGGATGCAGCCGTCCAGTGCATCTCACCAATCCCCGCATGATTCCCATCGGATGTACATGTCGAATCACCACGCTTCTAACTTTCAATCCGAAGGCGCCGCTAGCGCGCACGGTGGCAAGCCGCCGTACCTTTTTCGAAAGCGTTGCGGTGAAGTCGAAGAAGTGATATTGTATGGGCGGCCCAAGGACCTGGATGCCAACGTACGATACCCCACCGCAGAGCCGGAGTACCGTTGCCCGCTACCACTCGTGCAGGCTCTGGTGGCCCGGCGCGCACAAGTTCATCCCGCCCCGGAGCAGCGCCGGGAGGATCCTCCCGCCGATGATCGTCTCCCTCACGATCGCGTCGACCTCGTGCGGCGTGACCCGACCGTACCACACCGATACTCCGCGAGGGGTGTTGATCTGCGCAGACGACGGTCAGCGCTGTGCGCGTCGGTGGCCCCGAAACGTAACCGCCGGACGTCGCCCCACGCACGTCCGCAAACTCCTTGGCGGCCTCTGCGGACGACTGCGCCGCCACGGGGTTCGAGACCGCACCGGGTGCGGTGAGGTGCGAAACCATACACGATTCTGACATGGGAAGTGCGATGGGACGCGAGCCCGAGATGCAATGCGCGGCGCAACGTATTTCCGCGTTGCGCGTCGCTCAGCAGCCGTGACCGGCCGCGCTCCGCGCCGTTCTGTCTGACCAACAAGGCGGTGGATCGTGGAAGAGTGGACGCGGGCCGCGGGCCACGCCAATGTGTGCAAATACACCTTCCCTGCACGGCGAGACACGAACGGACTTGGATAGATCCAGACAGAACGGGAGTAACTCACGATGACATTCCCGGCGTACTTGTGTCCGCCGATGTGTGAGCAGAACACGATGAGTGCGCGCTTCTCTTCCGCTGCCGCCGCCAGCCGCGCGCGCATGGCTGCCTGGCGCGCGTCGGCCCCGACGTCGGACGTGTCTGCTGCCGCGCCGCCCTGTGTGCCTGCTTGCTGGAGCGCGGGGTCGTCTTCGAGCGCAGGGCCGTGCAGGGACGGATCTTCGACCTCGGTGTGCACCTCCCACCCCTCGCGCGCGAGCGCCGCGGTGAGCGCTGCAGCGGTATTGCAGAGTTGGACAGCGTGCGAGCCGGCGCGGGTGTGCCGAGGGCAGGATCAGCGACTACGCAGGACGGAGGGAGATGGGCGCGCGCTGCGCGTCGCGCGAATGAATGACTGACCGTGCTCGAGCTTTGGGGCGGCGATCGCGCAACGGTTGTCGCGCCTCTTGTGGGAGCCTTTGGGGCGGCATCGTCGGGTGCAGGTGCGGGACGTGTGAGTCAGTGAGACGGGCGTCCGTTATCGGAGGCAGCACGGCGAGCGGCGAGGGGGTGGGACACGGGAAGACGAGACTTACAGAGCAGAATGACACACGCGTACGGCAGGATCCAAGACTTCGCGTTCGGGCTTGGCTCCGGAGGCACATGGAGGGGGACGGCAGGGCTGACTGTGTGCTCCCAGAGCACGGCAGCGCCCTCGCGCGAGTTCGTGACCTCGGCCAGGACGATGTAGTCGGGAAAGACGAGCACGGTCTCCTTGCGGTCCTCGTGGGATACGGGGCGATGGCTGCCGTTGAGAATCGTGATCTTCTGGTGCTTTGGCGGGGCTGCGTCAAAGACCCCCGACAGAGATATGGGTGCGTTCCCATTGGCGTCGCCTTTCAGGACTTTCGGAAGGTGGAGTCCCCACGAGGTCTCATGGTGAGATGTGCGGCGAGCGTGTCGCCAACCGCCGTGACGTCTCGGGCCCAGTCTGTCTTGCCCGAGGAAATGACAACCTGGTGGTCGCGCTCGGATGGCGGATGAAAACAGAGTGAGTGTCATCAACGCACCTGACGCCCGTAAGGCTTTACAGATCCCAGCATCTCCATCTCCGCGTCCACGTCGAACTTTGGGTATTCGTCGTGACCTGCATAGCTCTAATGGGCCCCGGGAGTACACGAGCTAGTGATAGGGCTCACCAAGATCACAGGGATCCGAACAAGCTCGGCATAAGGAGTCAGAGATGGGCACAGAGGCCTCCCGAAGCTTCTCTGCAGCATGCTCGGCCTCGGGGTGGTGGCCGAGGGCGTAGGCGACCATTTTGCGGAAGAGCTCATGAGTCAAGGAGCAAGAGCTTAAGAGCTTAGAGTGAAGTCAATGCAGCGAGGATACTAGAGTTGAGACAGCCTCGCCGTCGGACACGGGGAGCAGAGCGCATCAAACGAGGATATTTGCATGATCGCTGCGGGCCATAAGACACGCGAGCTCGGTGTCGGTGCGGTCGTCGGGCGAGGAGGGTGACGAAGACGGACGGCGGGCAAGGGGCGTCTGCTGACCTATCAGATAAGATGAGGCATCATCACCCCGGGTCATCTCAGACAGTGCGCGCGTGGCACTCGCGTGGCCTGCCCGAGGCCGTCGTGCGTCGCCGATGGACACCACCGTCGGACATAAGCCGTTCCTTCCTGGCGCCCTTAACCATCCCCACTCTCAACGACGCCGGCTCCTGACGTACTCCCTGCCGCGGGAAGCTCTGACAGTCCCTCGCCTGCGCCTCGCCCTCTCCCGGACCGCCTCCTCGGTGTTCTCAGGCGTTCGACTTACCGGTCTGAACACATGGTCCCTTGGCGAAAATCCTACACAGTTCCTCTCTGTGCTCACGCCTGTGTGATTTTAAGTCTCTTGGCGTTGGCAATCATGATTCTCTGCAGAGGAAACGCGGCTCTTGCCCGCCTCCATGGGACTTTCTGCGCGCCAT
This sequence comes from Epithele typhae, assembly GCF_022376455.1. Taxonomy (NCBI): domain Eukaryota; kingdom Fungi; phylum Basidiomycota; class Agaricomycetes; order Polyporales; family Epitheliaceae; genus Epithele; species Epithele typhae. The sequence goes on along the minus strand of NW_025954255.1, from coordinate 162,670 downwards.
CGTGGCACATACCCACCCCATCCCATCTCTTTCCCACCTGCCGCTCTCCCATGCCTGTCAACTACCGGCCCCAGCCACCCCGACTGCGCGGTTGCAACTTGCGTAGACCCCTCCCGATATGGCTCTACCGCCTTGTACAGCCCCGTCCTGCACCTCTTACCTTTGCATCTTCCCAGGGCCGTTTGACGTGCTCAGTTGCCTCCTCGTCGTCAACGCGGGCACTCCCCTCGATCACTCTAATGCGTGGGCACGGCAGAGGAACGTCTTGATCAGCATGCCCCTGGGTCCATATGCTCTGTGGTCAAATGGCAAGCCTCTTTGTCAGTTTCGGGAGACGTCCCAGCAAGCGCCCGAGCAACTCATCGCGCAAATCCCATCCTTCAACAGAGGAACAACTACCTTTCGCTGCGTTCATGGGATTTTTTCTAGGAGCAAGGCACGTCTATTTCCAACACGGGGTCCTCCCTCACCTATCTGTCACCAACATCTTCCTCATCATGTAGCTATCTCTCATGAAACCGTTGTTCTTGCCGCCTTGAATACCCACTACCGTCATCTCCGGGACCGGATCCGTGGATCCCGAAACCCGTACCCGTGGAATCGGTTCCTGAGCCCGGTGGCCGTCCTGGAACCGCGTCTAAACTGCGCTCAACTCTCTTTGCCGGCCGCGTCTATCTCCACCGCGCCTGGAATGTCAAGCCGCCCGTGCCCCAGGATTGTGAAGCCTGAGAGTCCTAGGCACGGCCATTCCTGATTTGCTGCAGCGCTGTTCGGCAGTGGGAACTTGCAAACGTGTTGGGTGTCATTGGCTGATTGTTCCTTCTAGCTCAGACACTGCTCTTTTCGGCAAGCAGACATGTACACCGACACGGCGCGCTGTGGCTGGTACGAAAGGTATATAACCTATCTCGCATCGAGGCGAAGAGGACAAGACACCCCGGTCTCCTACATCCTCTCTCACATCCTCGACAATGGCCTTCAAGATCCTCGCCTCGCTCCTCGCGGTGTACGCCACTCTCCAGGCCACCAACGGTGCACCGTGCTATATTCTCTATCTTGTCGATCCCGTGCTAATATTGGCCCTTGTTCTCTCAGCTGCCCTCACGCGCCGTGTTGCTTGCCCCGACGGTGTCCACACTGCCACCAACGAGGCTGCTGCCCGCTCTTCGACATCGTCGACACTCTGCAGAGCGAGTTCTTCGACGGTGGCGAGTGTGGCGAGGAGACCCACGAGTCTCTCCGTCTCACCTTCCACGACGCCATTGGCTTTTCGCCGCTGCTTACCTCGCAGGGCAATTTGGTGGTGGAGGTGCCGATGGATCCATCATGGCCTTCGCCGACATCGAAACCGCCTTCCACGCCAACGGCGGTATCGACGACATCGTCGACGCCCAGAAGAGCTTCATCGCCGCGCACAACATCACGCTGACTCCCGGCGACTTGTACGTATTTGCTCTGACACGACCCCACGACTGCGACGCTTACGCGGTGTGACTCCCCCCATAGCATCCAGCTTGCCGGTGCCGTCGGCTTCTCGAACTGCGCCGGTGCCCCCCGCCTCCAATTCCTCCTCGGCCGCCCTGCGCCCACCCAGGCGTCCCCCGACCTGCTCGTCCCTGAACCGTTCGACACCGTCGACTCCATCCTCGCCCGCTTCGGCGACGCGGGCTTCTCCTCAGACGAGGTCGTCGCGCTCCTCGCCTCGCACTCGGTCGCCGCTGCCGACCACGTCGATCCCTCGATCCCGGGCTCGCCGTTCGACTCCACTCCCTCGTCCTTCGACTCGCAGGTGTTCATCGAGGTCCAGCTGCGCGGCACCGCTTTTCCCGGCACGGGAGGCAACCAGGGCGAGGTCGAGTCCCCGCTCGCGGGTGAGATCCGTCTCCAGTCCGACTCCGAGGTACGGGCCTTGCTCCGGCTCCCATCCCTCAAGCGTTGACCTCCCACGCCTGCCCACAGCTCGCCCGCGACTCCCGCACGGCGTGCGAGTGGCAGTCGTTTGCGAACGACCACGCGAAGCTCCAGTCCGCGTTCGCCTCCGCGATGGCCAAGCTCGCCGTCGTCGGCCAGGACACCAGCAACATGGTCGACTGCTCGGAGGTCCTCCCCATTCCCCCTGTGAGTCGCACCTTCCCGTGTTCCCATGGCGTGCTTCGTGCTCACACGCCGTCCAGGCCGCGAACACCGTGCCGCACATCCCCGCCGGTCTCAGCAACGGTGACATCGAGCAGGCGTGCGCGACCGCTGCCTTCCCCACTCTCGCCGTTGACCCCGGAAGCATCACCTCGGTCGCCCCTGTGTAAGTGTCGCTTATCTCTGCTCGCTCTTCGATTTGCTCACCGGAATGTTGTAGCCCCCCTTCTTAAATTAGTCGCTATCACGGGTTGCAGAAGTTCCAACGTTTGCGGTGGATATAGAGCCCTCTCATCTTGCTTCACTTAATGTATGGGTCGCTGTGTTAGAGATAGACAGGCTTATTATGGCAATGGGATAGAGTTTTTCTGCTATGCCGATCTGCCGGGCGATGTGTACGCTACTTTCGGATGCCAGTGAATCCGGCCGTTGCAAGTGCCTGATTAGGGGCTTAGCACGACTATCTGACGGCTTAGCACAGCATCCCGCATCGCTTGTCTCTGCACCACCATGTCCGGCTTGCTCGGCTCCGCCACCACAACTTGTTGCCTCGCACCTGCGGATGCCGTTGGTACCGAAAATAAGTGGGACGTATATAGCCCATGGGATAGGTGAGAGCGTTTATTGCCACGATTCTCGTGAACGTGAGTACTGGCAGTGCTGACTGATCACAAACTCAGATTCGCGCAACTGAACGACTGTTCAGGATGCTATGATATCAGCCTCACAAACGGTACATTTGCCTCCCGACCTCCTTGTCGATGGCGAGAAATGCAGAAGATTGATATTCTAGTCTCATACTATACAGCTTTTCCCTCGCCGTGCCACGCAAGCATCCTCTCGAGAACAGCCCACGGGAGAGGTGAGAACAGCAAGGGCCACAACCCGGTGAATGCATATCACAAACTAGTCGTGCAGTTCAGCGACAACACACCGTACAGGGGATCTGCATGGAACTTCTCACTCCGTCATGGTGCACTGGGGGCTAAGGTGCACTTGTGAACCGTGTCAGTTCTTCCCGGAGGTAGGCCATTTGAATGGACATGCAGTGGGTAGATCTGCCGTCTTTTCCCATGAAGTCGAAACGCCCGCACCAACTCCGTCACTCAAATCCCTGGCACAGAAGACATCCCCCATCGTCTACTCGCCCCTCTCGCAATCCGAGACTGGCCAGCCGAGGAACCCTCCCACATACCCATCACACCCGTTTCAAATGGAACAAGTGGACCCCCAAATCATCGCATCAGACTGGCTCTCGAGTCTCCAGTCCGCCCTCGACGCGAAGGACTCAATCGCCTTCGCCAACGCCTTCCTCTCCGACGGCTGGCTGCGCGACTTCCTAGTCTTCACCTGGGACATCCGCTCCCTCACCGGGCGCACGAAGATCGCGGGGTACCTCGGGGGCGCCCTCGAAGCCTCTGCGATCTCGGACGTGACTCCGGGTCTCGAGCACGCGCACATCCCCCCGCGCGTCGTCCCTGTCGCGCAAATGGGCCCGGACGTACACGCTGTCGAGCTCGCGTTCACGTTCGAGTGCGCGCACGGGCACGGTCGTGCGCTCGCGCGGCTCCTGCGCGACGCGGGCGGCACTTATCGGGCGCTCGCCGTGTTCATGGAGCTCGCGGACCTCGTCGGGCATGAGGAACTCCGCACAATGCCTCTGCGGGATGATATGACGGGTCTACCTGGGCGTGATATGCAGAAGGAGATTGCGGAATACGTCGAGGAGATGGAGACGAAGCCGTACGTGCTTGTGGGTACGTGTGCTTTCGCCGCTGCGTTGTGTGGGCACCCTCTGATACTGGTTGGTAGTGGGTGCGGGACAGGCGGGGTTGATTATGGCCGCGCGATTCAAGCAGATGAACATCCCCACTCTCGTGATTGAACGTCTTCCGCGCGTGGGCGACTCGTGGAGGAATCGGTACCCTTCTCTGACGCTCCATACAATCAGTAGGCAGCACACTCGTAAGTAGTAGCAATTTTTGATGCGTGCATGCGCTGAACTACGCACATACACCCACCTCTAGTACTCTACCAACTTACCCCACGAACTGGCCCGAGTTCACCCCGCGCGACATGCTCGCGGACTGGATGGAGAATTACGTCTCCACGCAAGACCTCGTCGTTTGGACGAACACCGAGTTCGAAGGCCGCCCGGTCTACGACAGAGCGTCCGCCACCTGGGACGTCACCCTCCTCCGCCAGGCACCAAAGTCTCCCTCCACCCCGCGCACATCGTCCTCGCCACCGGCACCCTCGGGGCCCCGCGCCTCCCCGCCGTGCGCGACATCGAGCGCTTCCCGGCCGCGTCCTGCACTCGGCCGACTACCGCGGCGGCGCGCCCTTCGCGGGCGCGCGCGCGGTCGTCGTCGGCGCCGGCAACTCCTCGATCGACGTCTGCCAGGACCTCGTGCTCGCCGGCGCGGCGGACGTGACGATGGTCCAGCGCTCGCCGACGTGCGTCGCCGGCCGGGACGCGTTCGCGGTGGGCCAGCGCGCGGCGTACCCCCGGACGTGCCCGCGGACGTGATGGACTTCCGCGTGGCGGCGTGGCCGTTCGGGCTGCTGAAGCGGATGGCGATCGCAGGCCGGCCGGCGGCGGAGGCGGCGCAGCGGGAGCTGCACGAGAAGCTCCGCAAGGGCGGCGTGCAGCTGTACATGGGGCCGGAGGGCCAGGGGTTGTACTTGCTGGTGGTCGAGAAACTGGGGGGGTACTGTGAGTTTGCCGGGCGCGATGGCGTGATGCGGCGACTGCGGGTGCTGACGGTGGGGGCGTGCAGGGCTCGACAAGGGCGGCGCAGACTTGATCGCGGACGGCAAGTCAAGGTCAAGGCGGCGTGTCGCCCGAGCGGTTCACCGGGAAGGGCATCGTGCTCAGCGACGGCACGGAACTGCCGGCCGACGTGGTCGTGTTTGCGTGCGTGTTTCACAGAAGCTCTGCCCCATCCGCATGGTTGATGTTGTTGACACAGAACCGGATATATGAACATACGAGACGTGAACACGGCACTGTTCGGCGCTGATGTGATCGAGCAGACAGACGAGGTGTACGGTCTGGATGATGAGGGAGAAATCCAGGGAAGTTACCGGCCTTCCGGATACCCTGGGGTCTGTGATGTCCCTTTCGTCTTTGCGTTCAACGCTGACGAATGAACCGTGCAGCTGTGGTTCGCAACCGGTACATTCTCGACCTGTCGCTCTCAATCAAAACCTCTGGTAGGCTCTCGGGCTCTGTGCTTGATCGGTGTTCAAGCACTCAGTTTTATGTGATACAGGCCCTCCAGCTGAGAGCCATACAACTCGGGTTGCTTAAGCACGATGGTACTCGGGCGGGTTCTGTGGACAACATCTGAGGGTGAATTATTGCTCTGTAACAGGCGAATGCCAAGGTCTACATCTACGCTGACTGGGGCAGATTATTGCAGCGTTCCGAGTGGCATATGAGGGAAGTTGTACAGATTGCGATTCAAACGATGGCACAAGCATTGAAACAGGCTGGATGGCGTTATCCAGCACTTTGGCCGAAGACGGACAAGATAGACCACGGCATGCTACAGAGCAAGAAGATGCGGAAAGGGAAGGAGGGCTATGGACGATAGGTGTATACCAGTTGCAATGTGCCCAGGGCTGTGATGATGAAACGAGACGAGATGGGACCAAGTATTCTGGGAAGCTACCGGCCTTCTGGATACCTCGCAGCTCGAGACGTCGCAGATTACTACAAGATGTAAGTAAGATGATTCAGAGGGGTATGCATGGGATGAGTCGCCGAACCGATGCCAACACGAGCATCTAAATGGGCTGGAGGGCATTATAAAGCGAATAGCTGGTTTCAGAAACGTGTCCGTAGATGGCGGGTGCGGCAGTAGCTTGATCCATCTCGGTGTCGCTGTCATCGGGCCCCAACATGAAGTAGACCAGCTCAGACTCGGGCTCGGTGCGCTCAACGATGTGCCCCTCGATGATGGCCAGCATCTCTGGACGGCTCGCCTCGACCTCTCTAATCCAGCGCTTGCTGACCATCCACCGCACGACGCTTTTGGGGGGCAGGACGAGCCCGTCCTTGGGCGGGCCGTCCCGGCGGACGCGCCGCCCGGCGCCGCGCTTCGGCTTTGCGGCCTTCTCGACGCGGTCCTGGTCGTCGAGGATACCGTAGAAGCGGCGGAGGCGTGAGCTGCGCCAGGGCGGACCGCGCGTGCGGAACGCAGGCACCGGCTCCGCAGACGGGTCGGTCGGGTGCGGGGCAGCCCCGTCGGACTCTTCAGAGGACATGCACTCGGCCTGGAGCGCGCTGTCGAAGACGGGCTGCGCGAACGCGGGGAGCCGTGTGCGCGCGTCGGTGCGGTTGCCGAGCTTCTGCGAGATAGGGCGGATCGTCGTCAGTCAAATGCGCCGGGGACGATTGAGATAGGGAGAAGAGGGCACAGACTGGACTCCAAGCCCGCGATGATGACGAAGGGATGCTCACCGTCTTCTTTCGGAGGGCGCGGCGGACCTTGAGGGCCTTGGTATCTTCACGCTTCTTCAGCTTCGCGGCCGCGGTCTCGTCCACCTGCGCCCTGTACTTCTGCCGAAGGGTGGTGAAGACCTGTTCGAACGCGGCCTCGACATTCTTCTTCACGAACTCTTTGTCCGGTACATGCCGGTACTTGTGACGGTGCGCCTTCAGATCGGCGACAATTCGTTGCTTCATGGCGCCGTTGATGGCCGACTGCTTTGACGTCTTATCCCAGACAAAGCGGACAGGCGCGTCCGGGTCGACGGAGAGACCCTCAAACGCACTAGGAGGGAGTGCTTCCCCATGCTGGAGTTTCATCAACTTGCGTATGTGTATCCGGACAGCATGCTGGCAGGACTCATTTCAGCTCGGGCTCGGACGTCGAGTTGACACGTAACATACATGTATCGTGAGGCAACGATATCGTGCCCGTTCTTCCGCTTTCGCCGTTGGTCAACTGTGGATGCATCAGAGTCCTCGGAATCGCTGTCGTAGTCACTGTTATCTTCTATGACATGCCGAGGCCTTTTTCGTGTTTCGGGTTCAGGTCCGGGGTAAGGGGTGCGATGGTTGCCGGGGACAGTATGCTCGACGGTGGCGTAGGAAGGGAGTTAATCTCCGAGAACCTTTCCGGGACGGCGTTCGGAGGTGTGTTCGGCGGCAGCTGCTGCACGTGTGCTCCTGGCACAGCCAGAGGGCGTGACGATGAACCCTGCATGAACATGGGTTGTGGCGCCAGCGGATGGTAGGGAAGGGGGGACACAGGGGACACGGGAGTCGGTGCGAACGAAGGGGAGGGGGAAGCGTACGCTTCGATATGCGCCGTGGAGGGAACGGTCTCGGCTGGGAGCATATTGCGAAGCTCGGCAGGCATAGTGAAGTTGGGGTGAAGGCTGAGGTAGGTCTTCATCATGGTAAGCTCCTGGCGCATGTCCGCGATTTGTTTGTCGAGTTCCACCTTGAGCTGCATGCGCTTGGACTCCTGGTCGTTCTCCCATCCCACCCGTCGCGACCTCTCTGCTACGAACGCGTTTCTGGCAGCATTGACAGCCCGGAACATGTCCTGTGTGACTGGCACGGCGTGGCGGGGAGGCGACGCCTGTTGTACGACAGGAGATTGTACGACGGGGATGGAACTCTTCGAAGATTTTAGGGAAGCATATGCATTTTACGATAAGCAACGTACTGCACGGATGTATCCACCGGTACTTGTGCGAAAGCGAGCTCTAGCTCGCTTCTGTGAGGAGCACTTGGACGAGGCAAAGTCGAGAGTGCCGGAGATATGGGCGGGGAGGTTTGGGAAGGTGCGCTAATTTGCCTGCGTTTCGTTCGTTGCACGACGACATGAGGATTGAGAGCATTTGAGAGCTCGCTGGAGGACATGGCATCGCGGAGGACGAGAAGGAGGTGGGAATGGCAGGCGCCCGGAGTCGGACCGCGGTCATTATCGGCGTCTGTCCGACATGCACGTGCTCCGCGTACCGACGCGTCAGCGACGCGCGTGCGTAAGTCCCAGACAAGCGGGGTTGCACCTTTCCTCCGACTCTCACTCTCCCCGACACCTACCTGTACCCCTCAAATCGCTACACTAAGAACACTATGGAATCTGATATGGATGCTTTGCTGGCTCAGGCCGCGGCTCAGCGCGGAGGAGGAGGCGGTGAATTGCAGGTACCGGACAAGTGCGTTCTCTTTTCACGCATTCTCTGCATTCTGCTCAAGAGTTGCAACTTCAGTGGCGAGGTCATCCACATATCTTCGCTTGCTCTGCTCAAGGAAAGTTTATCTCACTCGAGTCCCTCAACGTAGCTGAACGAAAGCGATGTAGATGTTGAAGCACGGCCGTGCGGGTGTGCCGATGGAAGTCATGGGCCTCATGCTCGGGGAGTTCGTGGACGAGTACACAGTGCAGGTCATCGACGTTTTCGCCATGCCTCAGTCAGGGACGACCGTCTCTGTCGAGTCTGTCGATCACGTATTCCAACAGAAGATGGTGGACATGCTCAAGCAGACGGGGAGGTGAGTCTCGTCCGCTGCACACGACCCAGGCGGCCTAGAACTGACGTTCTCGAAGGTCAGAGATGGTCGTGGGATGGTACCATTCGCATCCGGGCTTCGGCTGTTGGCTCTCAAGCGTCGATATCAACACGCAACAGGTATAGCCCTTGTTCTCGCCCGCGTTTTGGCCCGGTGGCGCCAGAGCTGACGTACACCTGCGCAGTCGTTTGAGCAACTGGATCGCCGCTCAGTAGCCGTGGTCGTCGACCCCATTCAGTCCGTGAAGGGCAAGGTGGTGATTGACGCGTTCAGGCTTATCAACCCCGCAATGGTCCTTCAAGGACTGGAGCCCAGGCAGACGACCTCCAACATCGGCCACATTAACAAGCCCTCAATCCAGGCGCTCATTCACGGGCTCAACCGTCACTACTACTCGATCGTTGTGAACTACCGGAAAACGGAGCTGGAGCAGGCAATGCTCATGAACCTTCACAAGCGGAATTGGACAGAAGGTCTCACACTGCGTGACTTCAATGGCCACAAGGAGTCAAACGAGAAGTCCATCAAGGTACGTGCTCGCACGGCTTTTCTGGCGTGCGAGGGCTTGGCTCACGACCGTTTCGCTTTGCGTGCCCGCCGTGGTCTCGGGACCCTGCAGTCCATGTTGGCATTGTCGGAAGCGTACAACAAATCTGTCCAGGAGGAATCGACGCTCTCGGCGGACCAGTTGAAGACGCGACACGTGGGCAAGCAGGATCCGAAGCGGCATCTGGAGGAGGAGGTGGAGCGAGCAATAGGAGATCAGGTGGTCCAAAACCTGGGCACAATGTTGCTCGCGGAACTGTAACTGTATCACTATCCCGGACTTCGCCTTTAAGCTTCTGCTCGTCCGCCGTCCGGTCTGTATTGACGTTCCCTCTTCTCTGCTTCCGCTCCGTGGGCACCCCGTCTCCGGCCCTAGCCTCGTTCCGTCTCCGAAGGCGGAGCAGGGGCGGCAGGGCGCGGGAACGCGATAAGAACAATGTCTGCGAGGGTCACCGGGCCCCGCCCATCTCCAGTCGCGCTGAGCTTGGGATCAGGCAGTGCTCCAGTCTCGTCGTCCAGAAGCATGCTGGGCAGATCATGCGACTGAGCCATGACATAAGATGGAAAGTTCTTGTCTATACCAAACTGCACATGGTTCGTGATGGCGGAGGAAGCTGAACCATCCGGGGTTCCGTTTAAATGAAGATATTCACCGGAACACAGCGGCGACCATTTTGGAAGGCGTACGCCGAGATGTTAGTAACGGGCGAATACTGTTGCGACCAATTAATGTTCTTCCTTTTGCTCCGTCGGTCGATCAGAACGCAAGAGGACCGAAGGCGTGGAAATGTCCCGCATACTCGCCCGAGGGGAGATATTAAATTGGGAACATACGAAGGCGTGAGATACAAAGTACCGGGCTACTGGTGAGCAGCGTGCCGCTCGGGGTAGAGAGAGCGTCTGCTATGCATTGGGATGAGACCCATCATTTTGGCGCGACGAATGGCCTTGCCTATCCTGCGCTGGTTCTTCCACGTGAGATGCGTCTGAGTGCGCGGCTGGATCATGCCCATGGAATTGACGAAACTGGAGAGCAGGGAGGTGTTCCCCATCTCTCGCAGTGGGTTCAAGCCGGACTGGTGGAAGATGTCACGTTGACGCGACTCATCGCGACCGGGCCCAATGCGGTACGGCTTCGAATTGGGTTTGCGGCGGCTCTGGTACTTGAGCGAGTACTGTATCGGCGTAACAAACTGCGGTCGCGTGTGTGGGTTTCGGATGGTAGATGGTGCAGCAAAGGTTCACGTACCTGTCCGGGGGCAGCCCGAGGAATCATGGGAGTGGTGGTCACCACTGCAAGTGCTACTTCAGCAAGGGGAGATGAGATGAAGAGGACGTGCGTACCTGGCTTGCGCTCCCATGACGTTTCTTCTGGAAGCGAGTCCGCAGTCTCAACCAGCTTGTCCGCGAGCTCAAATATCGGGTCCTCGTCTTCCAGCACGAGTGCACGGGTCGCGTACTGACGCACGACAGCGGGGAGGGCGAGCGCACGGGTGCGCGAAGTGGTGCGGAAGGCACCAAGGAGGGCAAGCATGGTGGGCCCGCTGGGAGAGGTGGCAATAGGAGAATGTTAGCCAACGGGGGAAATGCGAGCGGGTAAACGAGCGAGAGTGGCAAGGTGCAGTTGACAAGATGGGGTGCTGACCTTGAAGAGAGGGGAAGACAGCGAGGGATCCGGTGACCCGTCCGTGAGAGGTCGATCGAGCAGCAAGGCGCGGGGGCGGGAGGCGGGCGTGGCGTGTCGCCTGCAGGTCCTGGTGACGAGAGAGCGGGAGCAGCTGGCGGACGCGGACGGGCGCGTCGAGGTCCGAGCGGTTCTCTCCGGCGCTTCTGCGGCCAGGCCCAGCCCGAGGGCCCGGGCCCCCGACCACCGCACGATGCTCGCCCTGCTTTCCTTTGTGTGCGAGCCTGTGCCCCGGCTGGTGACCGCCTCTGTGCGCATACACCGAGAAAATGATGACATACGAGCCGTTTTGAAGCCTGGAGGGGACGGGCGCACGGATCGAGGAACAGGCTTCCGGGCAAAATTGGTGTGAGAATTGAAGCATGGACGGGCGCTTGGTGCTGAGGAGCGCGGGCGAGCGAGTGTGCGCGTATTGAGACCAACTCTGAATCCCTCCTCGTCTCCAGGTCACCGCCGCCCACCCCGTTATCACTCCTCATGCCAACACTCGCCTGAATCACTCTCCACCCTTGGCCTTTACCACCACGTCCCTCCGTCCCTCCGCCTCTGCCCCGCCCCCGCTCCCTCCCAGCCTTCGGGCTCCGACCACCACCCTCTCCCGCCGCCCACCTACGGCACCTTCATGTCCGACACGAGCCTGCCTCGACGACAACCTCCTAGCCCTCTTGTCTTCTCTCCCGAAACCGTCCTCAACCCCATCCAACCCACTGCCAGTAGCAGCAGCACCGCAGGCAACTTCAGCAATGGCACCGCATCCTCCACCGTCTCTATGCCCTTCGTCAGGCGACATGTCACACGTCGTCTCAAGGCCGCCAAGTCCGAATGCGACAAGGAGCTTCAGCGTGTCACGAACTCCATAACGGCCTTCTTTGAGGAGCGTCTGCGCGAGGGCGACGCAGAGCAGGAGCGCGACCAACGAGACGTGGAGCGCGATCGCGAGTCCCAGGCGGGTGATATTGAGCCTCTCCGTGAGGCCTTCGTCCTCCAGCCACAGGAACTTCGGTCTGCGCTCCAGTTCGACGACGTCAGTTCAGATGGCGGCTACGAGGCAGAACCTGAAGGCCATGGGCACAGTCGACAACGTGCGTCTCTTGACGAAGATCATCCTAAGCAGCCCACGCTGACCCATCGGATCTCATCCTCCGGCCTGCTCACAGCGTCTGTCTCATCCACGAGCCCATCGTCCTTGCGACGACATCCGACCCTTCCACGAGAGCGCTCCATCAACGTGAACACCGGAACTTCCACTCCCGCATCCTTAGCGACGCCCCCTCCCGAGGCAGTAAGCCCACGCAAGCAGGGCGAATCCTCCCGCTCCGGTCAATGGGCCGGTCAGAGTTTGGCTTCGCGTCGTCTTTCCCGCACTATCCACATCCCCGTTCGCCCGCCCCGTTCCGGTCATAGCTCCCGGTCGACATCGCGCTCCCGCTCCCCGCTCCCTCAACGGTCGAGTTATGGCGAATCGAGCATGAACCGTCGATCGTCCCGTATACTCGTCGACGACCCAGTGGACCCCATTATGACCACCCTCTACGAGATCATCGCAGTCGCAACGGACGTCATCGACATGTCCATTAACCAGCTCACCGCAAACCCCAAGGTCTGCGAGACCCTTGTCCAAAGGGTACAGAACATCGGCAAGGCGTGGGACGAGCACCCCGACTGGCATGGGCGGAACTGGTATGTGCAAGTGCTCCTCGCCATCGCGAGTTTGAGCCGTGTCGTCGAGTGGTGGGAGGCCGAGAAGCAGTTCTGGAACTTCGATGACAATGACGATGAGCAGGAGGAGCCTCTCACCTTCGTCATGAAGCCCGCCGAAGAGGAGATCCCCGCGACCGCCCCTGCCCGCCCTGACCCGGAGAACGCTCTTAGGCTGACACCCGAAGAAGAATGTCGACTACGGATGTCTCGCACGACCAGTCAGAACAGGCGGTCAAGGGACGAAGCCCCGAAGGAGATCGCTGCATCTGCTCCACTGCATGAGCCCACCACGACGGTGCCACACAAAGAATCTGACCACCCCAAGCATCCGAGCACAAACGAGTCTGCGCGCGTCTTGGCAACGGAGCGCCTGCGGCTACAAGCAGAGACCGCTCAAAGTCAGAATATCGTGATGGAGCTTAGTCTAGATGGCGACCATTTCATCTGGATCAACTACGCATGGCACAGCGCTATTGGGTGCGTGTTTTGTCATGACATGACATGGATACCGCTCACGCTGACTGCCGTCGACCAGTACCGACCCGGAGGATTACTTCGGCACTCGCGTTTCCAAGTTGCTGGCCCCTTCTGACTGGCACGTGTTTCGGGATGCAACGCGACGACTGCAGGAAAACGACTCACACACCATCGAGGTCAAGTTCAAGCTTCGAATATCTCCCAACGATGACTCTTCGGGCTCTTCGAATCTCTACCAGCAGATGGAGGGCAGTGGCATGCTCATGATCGACCGAGAGGATGGTCGACCGACACATTCCATGTGGGTCGTACGGCCTGTCGGCGCTCCTGAAGTTCTCCAAGCACCTCCTTCCATCCTTCTCGAGACCGGGAACGTAGGCGACGAACCAGGATCGGCCGAGGCAGCACAAGTCGGATTTGGCAACCGTGGCGCGATGGAGCCAGTGACGCCTTTCCCATTCGCACGACCGATCAACACCTCCCCGATCCTCTGCCGCATCTGCGAGTGCAGCGTCCCACAGTGGTACTTCGAGAAGCACAACGAGACCTGCAGCGAAGTCCACCGCCTCGAGGCCGAGATAGCAGAATGCAACGAGTCCATCTCCGAGCTCCGCAACACGATCCGAGAACTGCAGATCGCCATCGAAGGCTCGCCCGGAACCATCCCCGAGTATCGTGGAATGCCCATCTTCCTGCCCTCCTCATCACCCGGCTCGTCTTCTCCGCTCCAGCTTCTCCGCGCGCCGCTGAAGATGAAGCGCCTCAGCGTCAAGAAGATGCAGCGTCAGTTGCTCGAGCAGCTCGACGACATCCTGCAGACTGCTGCGGAGGTTGCCATCCCCGCGCTCAAGGAGGACGAGGCGACGGAGCCGATCGAGCGCCAGCGCTTGCTCTCCCCTGCCAGCGAGCGCAAGATGTCTTCCATCCGCCACTGGAACCGGCCGTCCATCGAGGACGCGGCCCTCACGCAGCTCATCGAGGACGTCGAGCGGCTCATGCGACAGAAGATCGACAACGTTGTGCGCATGCAGAACACGATCAAGTACTCGGAGAAGATCCGCCAGGAGTGGGAGGAGAAGGTTGAGCAGACCCTCTCGTCGTACAACGATGAGAGCTCGAGCGAGAGTGAAGAGGAGGGACAGGAAGAGCACGAGGTTGAATCTGGTCGAGAGGAGCAGCAGCAAGAACAGGGCCAGGCGTCTGATGAAGACGATGACCATTCGAGCACCACCTCGGAGTATGCGTTCACAGGTCAGCAGGGCTCGTCCGACCCCACGCCCGTCGCATCGGCATCACCCATCCCGTTCAGCCCAGGACGCGAGCCACCGCCTGCTTCTGCTGTGATGATCTCTTCGAGCCTCCCCTCCGTCTCTGCTGTTCCGGTCCCTATGTACTGGCAACAAACGCACACACAGCCGACGCGCAGCTCGACTCCCTCGTCGATCTCGTCTCCTCTCGCGTTGGCAGCTCCAATAGTAGCCTCTCATCCTGATGACCAGCCCCCGCATATGGACCTCAATGAGCCTTCACCGAGTCTGCCCATCTCCAGCATGACTATTCGTGCCCGGCGCTCGCCTCAGAACCTCGAGCCCAAACTGCTCATCACGCCGCCTCTTTCCCCTATGGTCTCTCCCCAGGATTCGTCTCATGGCACGCGGAGATCTCACCGCAGGCATTCCGCCGCCCAGCCCGTCATCAGCCCCACCGCATCGTTCTCTGGCACGCCCTTGTCACCTCGTCTGCCTTCGGTCGCACCTCTCTCGAGGACGACGCCGACGTCAATCAAGGACTTCGAGATCATCAAGCCTATCTCGAAGGGCGCGTTTGGATCCGTCTTCTTGGCCAAGAAGAAGGCGACTGGGGACTATTTCGCGATCAAGGTGCTGAAGAAGGCGGACATGATTGCTAAGAACCAGATCACGAACGTCAAGGCTGAGCGTATGATCCTCATGAAGCAAGCGGAGTCGCCGTTCGTCGCGAAGCTCTACTTCACGTTCCAGAGCAAGGAGAACCTGTACTTGGTTATGGAGTATCTGAATGGTGGCGACTGCGCGGCGCTCATCAAATCTCTGGGATCTCTTCCCGAGGAGTGGGCGCGGAACTACGTTGCCGAGGTCGTGCTGGGCCTGGACTACCTCCATCAACGAGGCATCGTGCATCGGTAAGTTATCTTTTGGCGGGGTGTCCGCATTTGGGGGGCTAATTCGTATGTTCATATAGTGATTTGAAGCCGGACAATCTGCTCATCGACCAGCATGGTCACCTCAAGTTGACCGACTTCGGATTGAGCAGGATTGGTCTGCTTGGTCGTCAAACCCGTGCTCCTCAGCTTCTCTCTGACCGCGCTGCTCGTGGTCATACCAGAGGCTCACCGAGCTCGAGACCGCCTTCGATCGATTCTACGTACATGACACCCTCTCCTATGTTCCCAGCAGATCTTCTCTCGGGTGGAGGTTCGTACTTCAACCACAGGACACCATCACTGCCTCGCCCCGGGTCATCACCTTATCTGCCCCTTACAGATGACCCGAGCGAGTCGAGCGGTTCGGAGTCTCTGGCTTCGGGTTTCTTGTCGTTCCGCAGGAACGGCAACACCAAGCAGCTCTCCGATAGTCCTCTTCAATCGTTCGCGACGGAACTGGCGAACGACCTGCGTTCGCATCCCACGCCTGGAGGCACTCCACCTGGTGATCAGAAAGTCGTGGGTACCCCAGATTACCTGGCCCCTGAGACAATCCTGGGATTGCGTGGAGACGACGCGGCTGTCGATTGGGTACGTCCTTTTGGTGATCTCTATTGTGGCTCTCTTGTTGATCATGGGATCCAGTGGGCGCTTGGCGTCATTACCTACGAGTTCCTGTACGGGATCCCTCCATTCCATGATGAGACGCCTGAAAAGGTGTTCGAGAACATTCTCTCGGGGCACGTTGAGTGGCACGAGGAATTCGTCGAGGTCTCACCGGAGGCCAAGGATTTCATGCAGCGGCTAATGACCCTGGACCCAACCAAGCGTCTTGGTGTCAACGGTGCCGAAGAGGTCAAGGCTCACCCCTTCTTCGCGGGGATCGATTGGGACCAAATCACGACGACCGAGGCGGCGTTCATCCCGCAGGTCACCGATCCCGAGTCCACAGACTACTTCGACCCTCGCGGCGCGGTGCTACAGCTCTTCCACGATAGCGAGCAACCAGCTCCGGCTCAGCAGTTCACCTCCGACTCCGTTCCCTCAACCGTTGCTGGCTCAAGTCATGACATGCCCCCACCGAGTGTGCCCGCGTATAGCAACCGCGACCAGGCAGCATCTCCAGCCGACGACGACTTCGGGTCTTTCAGCTTCAAGAACCTGCCCGTGCTCAAGCAGGCGAACGAAGACATGATCCGGAAGATGAAGACGGATCAGCTAGCGCCCATCACACATGCACTCTCGGAGTCCTCGGGCCATTCTCGGCGGAAGAGCATATCGAACCGAGTGGGTGGCAAGAAGCCCTCGAGCATTGTCACTCCGGTCGACACCACCAAACCGCCACTGCCAATCCCGACAAACCCGCCTTCTCCCGCGACGTCGACGTCCTCGATTTCTTCTTCGGTGTCTCGCGGGCCTCCCACTCCTGGTTCCGCCAGTAGCCATGCGCGAAAGCCGTCCGAGTTCGGTGCGGTCGAGCGCTTCAAGCTCAACCATGGCGAGGGCGGAGACATCTCGCGGCGGAATTCGATGCCGAGTAGGCTGCGCACCGCGTCGATCAGCACGACCGACGACTCCGTGAGCGACTCGTGGAACGGGTCCGTCGTCCCACACACGCACTCGACGTTTGCCTCTACCTCCGAGGGCCTGAACACCCCTCCGTCGAGTGTCGCCTCCATCGACCTCAAACGGGCGCCCGACCCTAGCGACAGGGCGGTGACGTGCCTGCTCGCAGAGGACAACCCGATCACGGCGAAGATCATCGAGACGCTGCTGATTCGCCTGGGCTGTCGGTGCGTCGTCGTCGCGGATGGGTCGGAGGCCATCAGCGTGGCCATGGGCGATATCAGTACGTGTCATTTATGCTGTGCTACGTGCTACTGCTGACGCTGTTGATTCCGCGAACAGAATTTGACTGCATCCTGATGGATTTGCACATGCCCATCTGTGAGTCTGTTTGAGTGTCGATTGCACTGCATGCGGATCGGACTGACATGTTCCTGAACGACAGTGGACGGTGAGGGGGCGGCGCGGTATATCAAAAGTACCAACAATAGGAACACGTCCACACCGATCATTGCTGTCAGCGCCTATAGCGGCGTGGAGGCGACAGAGGACCGGGACGTGTTCGCTGCGTACCTCGCGAAGCCCGTGCAGAAGGCGGACCTGGTGGCAGCGATGCGCCAGCTCGGCTTCAAGACGTCTACTGCTCAAGGGCGCGGACTGGCGGCGACCAGGTTGACCTCCGCTCGGTGACATTGGTGTATATCTAATCATGGTTCCATCTCCTCTCGCTCTCTCCTTATCGCCCCATTACGATCCCCATCCTCTTCTCGAATCTCAAGCTTTGCGCCGCATCCTCGTTTTGAGTCTGTGTCGAGTCCTGCTCCGTTTTCGTTCACAACTGCTCACGTCACGCCCCGTCATGCCTCGTTCATTACCATTACCACCAACAGTCACATCATGCATCTTTCTCCATTGTCCACACTCGCAACATCTCATCTGCCTCGCACTCTTCGAACCTCCCCCCTTTGCATCGCCCCCCTCTCACACACCCCCTTCACCCTCTCTCATCCCCGCCTGCCACGTAGCCCCCCACACATCCCGTCTTCAACCCACCGACCTTCGTCTCTCTGCATGCACCGTCCTGCGCATTGTAAGCTAGACCCATTGTGTTATTAAATATCACCGCCGGGGTCGCCTCGCTTGCTCCACCTTCCATGGGAATCGTATGAAACGCGGGGTACAGCTGACTCCGTATACTGCGTACTAAACGTGCTGGCGACTCAGCCGAACGGCCTCCTAATCTATACAGCCCGTCGTCCTTTGCACCAGTTTGTACCCAATACAGGTCGTTCTATCAACGAACCACAGCATACACCCGATGGCCAGGAAGGCCTCATAGAGATGGTAGGAGGGTACCATGCCTCCCCTGCCTTGTCGCAACAGTCAAAAATCAATCAGCCAAACACCGTCGCCTACTGTCATGAGAACGTTCACTTCACGCAGATCCCCGCCGCGCTAAGCCGCTGCACCGCGAGTGACCTCCTCACCCACTACCAAGTCCAGATACACCCTTGCTGTACTGAGACATGCAGACATCGTTGCTCAATGTCGTCGCGCGTGCGGTGAACACTGTTCTGCTTGGGTAGTGAGGTTTACCGTGCCGTATCAAAGCAGAGTGCAACTATCTCGCTACTACCGTCGAAAGGGGTGCGCTTTTTTATCGATTTCATTCTGGAATACGGTATTTGACACGTTGGCATGTCAGGCAGTGACTTGGCGATTATTGCTGCCGTGCGCCACTGCTTGTTACATATGTTTCCTCATATGTATCTCGGGCTCCCCGGTGCCGCCTTCACCGACCGTATCCGTTGACCGACCTCATCGACCTCACTCCCGGACCGTGCAATCTATCACTAGGTCGCCACGTCATGATCATTACGGCCTAGTCCCACTTCTGGGCAGTAGATACTCTACCAGCTGGTACCAAGCTGAACTTGAATTCGTGCTGCCTCTCCTCGCGCGCTTCACACATCCCGTGGACTCCCGAGTGCCGCCGACTTGGGCGCCGCAAAGAGTGGTCAAGGATGCGACAGATCCGGACGAAGTGAGAAAGGATACAAATGTATCGAGTGAGGAAGCTCGTCGAACAGTGGGATCCTGAGAAGGCTACATGCAGTGCATGCTGTTACCTGGATGTACAATGAAATATTTGAAGACGCTAGAAGCGTACGTGGTGCCTGAGCAGTATTATGCCAGGTTCTCTGGAGAGGGAATGGCTGTGCGTGACTGTCTGTTGGAAGCATTTGCGCGTGCAGGGGCCGCACGCGCGACGTACGCGACCTCCGAATCGGACTCGGCTGGCCCGCATATGACGGCGCGCTCCTTGAGCGTCTCGCCCGACCGAGCTTGGATGTCCTCCACCGACAGGCACTGCCCACCTCTCTGTCCGCTACGACCACCACCTCCTTGTTCTGTCCATCTCTCTCTCCCCACTATCCATCTCTCTCCCCGCTTCTCCACGCTCGATTCCTGCAGATGGCCTCTCCCGGGTCTTGGCGCGACCCGACGTCCTACTACCAGCACCCAGCGTTGTATCCGCAAACCCCGACGTCTCCACCCGTGAATTCGACCCACCCCTACCCCGCCACCCAGCCGCGCGTACATCCATATGCTGCCGTAGCCCATCCGTATGCTGCCGTAGCCGCCCCACAAAGCCCTCCCTTTTACCCCTCCGCCGCGCACGGGTTCGGGCACGCCGCCGTCCCTGGCTTCTACAGCCCCGCCCTCCCCCAGCACCACCCCGCCCTCCCGCCAATAACACCTGAGGCTCCCGCCTTCCCCCAGCCACGCCCCGGGCTGCCCCTGAGCCTCGTCCCTGGCCGCGCGTCGGCGACGAACATCCCCAACCGCGCGAGCTCCGGCGATTACTTCTTCGCGCAGGCCTCACCCACGTTTCCCCCACCGCGGCACGCTCAGACCGCGCCCGTACCCCTCTGCCGCGCAAGCCGCACTTCGACATGCCCCCATTGCCACCGAAGCCACTTATGTCCTCGCCGCCGCCGTCAGGGTCAACCTCGCCCCACCTGCCCCACCGTTCCACCGCGCGAGCAGCGGCGCGCCTCAGCCTTACCCCCCGCCGTTTGCATCGCCGGAGCCTGTCCCGTCTACGCTGGCCCCTCCGCACCCGCATGCGGAGGAGGAGGAGGAGGACGCGTATGAGAATGAGGATGTGCTAATGCGCGTGCTCGAGCTGTCCGCGCAAGAGTCGCGCAACACGGAGCCGACGGAGGAGGATCTAATCGCGCGGGCGGTGGAGGAGTCGCTGAAGTTGAGCGAACAGCGGGCACTGCAGGACACGGCGTGGGCATCCTCCCCGGAGCAGAAGGCGGCGCTAGCTCTGCCCGATGTCGATGCGCCCCCGCCTTCTTTTCGACCGTCGTCCTCATCAGTGTATTCCGGGTCAAGCGGGTACGAGAAGTATCAGCCACCGCGGATGTCTCAGCAGATCTCGGACGATGAGGCCTCGCACGGCAGCTTGCAGAAGAAGAAGAGCGGCTATTTGACGAAGATCAGCGCCAGGAGGAAAAGGAGGCGCAGTCGTCCCCGCCGCCCTCCGTCCACTCGCACGCGCAACACTCGCGCTCGGCTTCATTATCCTCACGCTCGTCGCCTCCACCTGCACCCCCACCGCCGTCTTTCCCACACCCGTACCAGCAGAGCCGGCAGCGGCTCCGGACGCCGCAGATGCGCCAGAACTGGTGGCCCCTCCCCACCACAATACGATGCGATGTTCTCATCGCCCCCGCCGACATCGTCATTCTACAACACTGCGATCTCGGGGCGTTTCCCTCAACCGCAGCTCGCGCCTCCGGTTGCAGCAGCTCTTCTCAGAGAACACGGACTGGGATCAGCCGGTCGGATGGCCGTCGCGCTTGTCCCCTCTGGGCCGGAGCGTGTCTGACAAGCCGCTTCCGCCGAAGAG
This sequence comes from Epithele typhae, assembly GCF_022376455.1. NCBI lineage: Eukaryota > Fungi > Basidiomycota > Agaricomycetes > Polyporales > Epitheliaceae > Epithele > Epithele typhae. The sequence goes on along the minus strand of NW_025954255.1, from coordinate 141,924 downwards.
CCCCACGTCCAGCATTGATCGACAGTCGCTCCTGCGGTCGCAATCACTCCGTGAGACGGACCCTGCCCCCAAGCGTCTTCGTCGTCATCTTCGTTGCTCGGGGCCTCGGCGTCTGGAGGGCGACGGCTTTCCACGGCCTCATCGATGCTGGGGTCGATAGAAGAGACGAACGGGAACACGCCGGCGGCCAACGGTCGTGGTAGCCCTTCGGGTAGCAGCTGTGTTGACATCGTGTCAAGCACCAGTACCTCGACCCCGAGCTGCTAGCTGGATTGTGTAAGTGTTCGCTTCCGGACATGTCGGAGCGTGGTGGTTTGAATAGTTCGCTTATCTCCTTTGACTCCAGCGTTTGGGTTTGGTTCGCCTCCCATTACGTCCTCCCTCAAACCGTTCACAGGGACGGTCCCTAACTTGGTTGCGCTGCCGTACGGCGTGCTCCCCCATTTCACATCAGTGCGCCCAGCTGGCGACACATGTTGAGGCTCATGGCCCGTCTCAGCGGCTCACGGATGGAGCCTACGATGGAGTCGCTGGCAATTGTCAAGACAGAGATGAAGCTACGGGTTGTCATCTCGTTCGTCAAGGTATGTGCTTCATCTCCGTGATGGCGACATCGGGCCTGTCTGACTGACTTCCGTCTTGCGTTGTCTCATTGATTCACGCGTTCTTCACGGACTGTCGACTGGGTTGACAGGTGCATCACTCGTCGCCCATCTGGCACACTGTCTTGTACATTACCATAGACCATCCAGTCCCTGCAATGCGCCGATGGCCCACAAGTACAAGAACAGCGACACCAGCACCCTACCCTGGTCTTACACGCTCTCTCAGCTTCCCGCGTTCCTCCGAGACGGCGCCGACTCTCCGCTATCCAAGTTCTACACCGTCCCAAATACCCCAGACCTACCATATCCCTCGCTGCCGGTATCGTTCCCGAACCTCGCGACATACCTGGCGAGCGCGCTCGAGGTCGCGCGGGACGCGATGGGCGACTCCTCGAGTGGCGTTCGACGACTTGCCAAGGCGGTCGACCAGTTCTACCCGAACGACCGCGTCGTCCTCGATGACGGGCCAGAGTCGCGTGGGATGCGCCAGCGGCTGAAGAACCTGGTCGGCATGGGCGGCAAGCCGCAGCGGGACCGGAACGCGGAGATGTATGAGCTCGTGACGCCGTTCGTCGCGGACGAGCACGGACACTAGCGCTCTTGCCTTCCCACAGCATACATCCACCGGCTGCGACCCTGGTCTACTGGCGACGGCGACTTCTATCTCCGCTCTTGACTGACGCACGCGTGGCGTCGACCACACTATCTGATCCATAGTGCGCCCACTGCGGACTGTTGCGACTGGTCTCATCACTGCCGACATGGCATCCAACCAGACGTTGGATGCCAGGCATGTTATATTGTCGCTCCGTGGCCATCGCGTTGTACAAGCCATCTTGGGTCTTCATTTATGCTGGCTCCGGTGCCGCGCTCGCGCAGGAAGATACACATTCACATACAAACAGCTCACCTTCGCGTCACCCCTTCCGCATTCGCCATCTACGTGCGCTCTGTATCGCTAATCCTGCTCGTCTATTCCCGTGTATCATTGGTCCTACCTAGTTATCCGGCTATTCCTCTGCACACGGAGTATCGCCCGCCACGCTGCTGTCCACGCCTCTAATGTCGCGCCATGCTGTCCAGCTCCGTATGCTGTACGTATTTATCGCCGCACCGTACAGTATACATTATAATAACGCTCCCTAGTGACATGCTCAAGTATCCAATACCTCCCCCCGCATTCGGCGTCACCCCACCACCCTTGAGCTTGCACGCTGCGGTCCGTGGAGCACGCCTGCGATCTCTCGCGCGATTTTGTCGGACCCGGAACCCGTGGGCGCTCCCGCGAAAGATGCGGTGTGCTCGCGCCGCCTATGTACGCATCGGTCAACATCACGCCTCGGAAGCCGAAGTTTCAACGGTGGGCGGGGCGGGTCTCGAGCTGGAGCTGCGGCCGCCCGGCGGGCGAAACGCGATGGGGAGGGGCATGAGGCTGCAGGTTGCTGCCATGCGGCGTTGGTCGTGTCTGTCGTGTACACAGCTGTTCAACGTTCAGTACTAGTGAGAAGCAGTGTACTTGGAGATGGGGCGGTTCTCCGTTTCACTGCTACCGAGAAGGGGTTCCGGGTCTTTTTGGTCGAAGGAGGCGCGTCCTACCGTTGCGTACGAGTGCGTGTTGTATAGTAGTTCGTGGGTGTGTTTCAGGTACCTAGTTCCACACGAGTCACGATCTGCCTACAACAACTGCTAGGACCAGGACGTACTAATCAACGGGGTGGAACGAGGCATGAATCAATACAGACACGATTGCCTATGGGTACAGTCTTTTTCGAAGTATACCATCGAGTCGCTCGGACCAGATAAATCTGTCTATTGCTCTGAGCAGGGGGGAATAGTAGACCTAGCCGTCATCTCGTTCTAAGTCACGGGCAGAGGTACCTGGCAAGAGAATATAGTAAATGACAAGGCCATCGAACGTTGTGAAAGCATAGACTTACTTTGGAAACAGCGTCGCTGATTTCTTGAGGAAGGGTCGCGTAGACTTTCAGCAGACGCAAGTTCGCTGTAGTCGATGCCATAGCACCCGGGGTGCGCACTGCGGTCGAGCGCTCTCAACAGTGCTCCTACGCTGAGGTCGTCGAAGCTGCCCCCTGGAGCGCGTGTGTTGCGGCTGATCTCCGTGTGAGCCAGGGTGAGCCTCTCCCGCATCCACGCCGAGGTCGCTGGCCGGAGAGCTGACGGTGAGCCGTCGACATCTGGGGAGCCAAGGGTAGTGCGGTCGAGCGCGCTCAACCACGGCGCCGAGGTCGCTGGGTGGAGAGCTGGCGCCACGTCTGGGGAGCCAAGGGTAGTGGTATCGGGCAAGAACTGGGATCGAGCGGCCAGGATACTTGCGCATGCGGCATTAGCACACGCTTCATGGTACTCGAGCAAGCGGCAGTACGCTAGTGCGGGGGTGCGTTCCATGTTCGCGGAGTATGAGTATGATGTCTCGAGCCATGACCCCTCGACGCTCTTTCGGAGTGTATCCTGCACAATGCCAGGGTCCGCGCCTTGCGATATCGCCTCGAAGTAGGCACTAACCGGTCGACGGACAGCCCAGCCGTCGCTGTAACGTTTCTTGGCGAGCACCGATATGCGGGTCATTTTGAGCTTGTCCGCTTCGACGATGACAGTGACTGACTCTTCGAGGCCCATGTCGACGTTTTCCCCGTAGCAGAGGAGAAGTAAGGGGGACAGTGTCTGTGACGGGATGTCCAAAGCCAAGCAGGGAAGTGAGGAGGACGGGTCAATGTCGGATCCCTGTTGTGTGTGGTGTTTCGACAGCACCGACGCTACGCGAGCTGAGAGAATGGGGGAGTTTTGGGCCAGCGCGAGCTGGTGCGCCTTGAACTGTACGCCTTCTGCAGATTCTACTATGATGTCGTGAGGAGGAAACGCTGGTCCCACTGCTACCAGTGATGGCTGAGAGAGTTTCTGCGGCACCACGACCGCCTTCTGTTGAATGGCCTGAGAGGTGGCTTCCTTCGCGGTTTTTGGCCTTTTCTTTTTCGCAGGCTTGGGACGATGGCTGAGACAAAACTCCGTATATTTACTTGGCGACCGCAGATAATCCCGAAGACGGAAGAACTGGCCGGCGGTGACTCTATCGAACACATTACCCCCCAAACTCTCCACCATCTTTCTGAGGGCAGGCTCAAAGAAAGGGGAAGTCGAGGCATGGTCAGGGGAGAGTTTCTTGATCTCCTTGGCCGCGCATCGGGCAACGTCCTGCAGCCCCGTTCGACAGGCGACGGCCCATACGCGGAGAGGATGGGCGGGGACGAGGGCTAGAAGCATCCGAGAGAGGAGGGTGACGGGCCATTCCATGACGTACTTCTGTGCGCCCTCGAGCACCGGGACGATCTCCTCCAACGACACCAGGTCCGGCTTGTTCACCGGGTAGCACAGCAGCAACAGCATTCGGAGGGTTTTGCTGTCTTCTGACACGTGGACAATGGGAATCGCATTCGCTCCATTGCCGTTTGCATCGATGGGGGCGATCGGCTGGGGGAGGGAGAACATGTCCTCGAAGAAAGGAGATGCCTCGGCGAGGATACTTCGGCGGACACGGAAGTCAACGCGATCGACAGTGCGGAGTATGGTGTCTGCAGAAGCCTTGTTGAACGGTGCCTCGGCGTCCGTGAGAGGATAGGAGACGGTGGAAGGGGAATATTTGCAGGATCCTCAGGCATGGCATCCATGATGAAGTACTGGTTGTGGGCATCGTAGCGCCTCTACCGCCCTTGGCGTCAAACGGGCGCTGCTCTGCTCTACTACCACGACCCTTCCGCCGATGTTCTGCACACGACATTTTGTTATGAAGTTACAAGCACGTCGTCGCGCAGAAACACCTGCTACCAAATCCACACTTCGACTTGGCCATCTCAGTGCGCTATTCAAGCATTTTTCGGTGGTGTAAGTATACTACCACCCCACCCGGAGAGAACGCCAACGGGAAAAAGCGCGCTCCAATTCAGAGCGAACAAAAAGGATATGCTGCTGCTGCCGCAACTCAAATTGCAGATGGTGGTGCGAGGAAGAAAAAGAGAAAGAAAGAACGAGCTATCATCGGAGATGTCCTCATCACTTGTGTATCAGGAGCAGCTTCGGATCTTCATCACTTCGGGTCGCCTTGACTTTCGAGACTGCACGGTACAGGTGGGAACTCGTCGCATTCAAAACTCATCGCACCCAGTCAAATTCAGGTATATGATACATGCCTGGCAAACGGGGGCGCACGGCCTGAGCGAGCACATTGTAAACATGGATTGGGTGGCAGATCGTGTCATTACCGAGTCCAAGAGCTCCAGATATCTTTCCCGCAAGTATCCAGTGCCGCTCAGTCGTAACTCTTCCACATGTCCCAAATCACCAGCCGCTCCGCTGCCTCTTTCCGCCTCTGCTTCAGGTACCGCTCCTCGGGTACCTCGTACAAGATCCACTGCGGTGCCGGGCTCAGCGTGTCTCCCTCGTCTCCCTCGCGGGGACCGTCCGTGCTGTAGACCGCAGACGCGAGGTGGCCGGCGAGCATCTTGCACGGGGGGTGTCCCCCGATATTGACATCGACGGTCGAGTAGCCGACGGGGATATAGTTGAACAACATGTTGGGGTACTCCACTCCGTCGAGGACGTAGACGCCCCGGCGCGCGTGCATGACGCTCCCCGTCGTGCCCCACCGCGCCAAGGCGGTCGCCCACGGCAGCCACTTGCCCCGCGCGCGCACGATCACGCTCCCCGCCGTGCTCGGCGGCGCCGCAGCGGCTGTCCTCGACAGCCACTTGCCCTCCGCGTTCCAGACGCAGAACGCGGTGATCCACCCGCTGATCTTGTCGATGCCGCACGTGCGGTCGTCGTGCAGGATGATGTGGCTCCAGAACGCGCGGTCGACCTCGCCGTCGAACGCTTTGACGAACTTGCGGAGGACGGGCCGGAGGAGCTCGGCCCACCGCGCGGGCTCGTCACCGAGCTCAGGGAGACGGTCGAGACGGGCGAGCAGCGACGCCCAGTCTCGGCGCTCGCCCAGCAGAGTGACCGAGGGCAGTCCGCAGGTTTCCCCTGCGCCGAATTCGAAGTATCTGTGGAGGGGTTTGCGCTTCAGCGCTCCGGACGCCGTGTTACGTGCTGGATTGTGTACGTACTTCGCCAGGGTAGACACGAGCAAGACGGAGCATATGATCCTGTCTTGCGCCGTGGAAGTGGTGAAGTCGGGGCGTGTCCATTCCACGAACGTCTTGTCCACGACCTGATCAAACGACAGAATCATTAGTTAGAGAAGAAGCCGTGGGAGGAAGCCCCGGGAAACGTACATTCTCATCGAGTAGCTCCGAGAACTTCACGGCCATGGCCCCAAAATCCATTCCGACCTGCTCTAGATCGACGAATAGTTCCTTCTTGCCTTGGTGAGCCACGAAGTACTGGCGCAGCTCTTCGGCGTGTGCGTTGACACTTTGGAAGGAAAAAGTCAGACTTTTCACGCCTGTAAAGCGATGCCGCCGGTACACGCACTAGAAGCCAAGCTGCACAAGAACGGCAATCCACACGTCATCCGGGCTATGTGCGAGCAATTGTGGGAAAGAGGGTTCGATGACATGCTAGCAGTGAGGGGCGTACCGGAGAACGAGATGATGGTGCTGGCCGTATGCCTCAACCACAGTTGAGACGAAGCCGTTCCTGCGAGGAATGAGGTCACGCAGGCTTTCGCTCGACAAACTAGACTGCAAGGTTTTCCCGCATTCCGGCCACTCGGTTGGACACGCCTTCAATATGAAGGAATCAGCCCCAGTCAAACCGGTGCACGGCCGCACGGGGTTGGCGTGATGACGAGCGACTTTAAATGTGACGGGCATGGAAAGTGAATGTAGGTGTCAGAAAGACGACGGGGGGGAGAGGACACGGTCAAGCGTCCCTCGAAGCGCACCTTATAGTCGTCTATCGTCGAACTTCCACGGATGACAGAACCTAACAAGGCGAACTACGTTCATGTCTCTACGAACTGTATAGCTCGATATTGTGCCTTGCCTGATGTGCGATAGCGTACAAAATGATGTCGAGTTTGGGGACTCGGCTTCCGAGCTGAGTGTTCGCCGTCCAGCTGCGTCGCACTGGAACGGTGGGCACACGCCCACGAAACGACGAGGGGGTAGACCGACGGAGACGAGCTTAGAACGACGAGGAATATCAAGAGCAGTCGCGGAGTCGAACGAAGAACCGCCGGGTGAGACCGCGTCCGGGCCGGTGAGCTGCCCGGCTGCGCCGGATCGAGCCGGAGCCCTCAAGCCGAGGCCACTCAGTACTCAGTGCTGCCAGTGCTTTCTATCTACCCAACCCGAGATGAACGTCGCCAATTCCACCCACGAGCTTCATTTCCCCAACAGCGGCCACGAAACCGGCAGCGGCATCGGCGCTTCTATGGGGGCAGACACTCCTCGTGCTCTATCGACGCCTCCGAAGTTGACCTCCGACTGTGCCTCTCCTCCCGAGAGTGACGACGAGTCCGATTCCTCTGAGGACGTGGACTTTGACATGCCGCTTGGAGTATCTTGCAACGAGAGACCCGCCTTCCAGGCACTCCACCAGGCAGTGCGTTCATACCCTCATATCCAATATTTATCTCTTTCGGTGTCCTGAGCTACCATCTTTGTATAGCGCAAAGAACGTTTGCTCGAGATGTTCCCGCCCCAAAAACGGCTTCGTCGCTCCAATGTATTATATGATGGCAACTACGACCCCCCTCTCTGGCGATTTGGTTTCGCCTTCAAACATGAGGTCGCGCTCCAGTACGCTACGGATCATCAGCTCAAGGTCTCAATGAGAAAGGAGGGGCCCACATTCGCGGAGGCCCTCGTTGGCGCAGGAGAGACACGATTGGCGTCGTTAACGGCGCTTGCTTTCATCTCCATGAAATACCACCTCAGCCGGAAATGCGGTTTCGTCTTGGATTTTGCGCAGGTATTCTCGCGTGAGCACAGTAATATCATCTACCTGTGGACCAACTACGACTTCGACGAACGGTCACGGTTCTGCCGCGAGTACGACTTCGTGCTCGACACCCTCCAAGAAGCATTTAGGCCGTATCCTGGAGCGGTTGCTGAAGCATTGTGGTACCTCGACATACAGGATGACTGTCTGGTGCGCTCGTCGTCTGTCTTTTTGATCAGCGGGAGCTCACACTAGGAACAGGCAACCATGTAGCGTATCCATTCCAGCAGTGACCTCTACGTGTCGTTTGGTCATGGGTGTTGTTGAGTCACTCATCTGCATATATCTAACGGGGTCCGCTATGGACCAGGATGATACTATACATCCCGTTCATGATGAGGTCCGCGACGGACCGGTCACCTGGCACTGGATGTGGACCCTTCAGGAGGGGGCGTACTGGAATTTGTTGTACAACTCGAGTTTCCAAATTTGCAGCTCGTGGTCACAAGAACGTGATAGCCCTCTTGAGTAAAAAGCCCTTTAACATCACCGTCCCAAGCCCACTGCTGGGCGCACGGACGAATCATGGACCCTCATCGACATCCGGCCTAGTTCGTGAGAAGGATTCCCAGCTGCTCCGCTTTCAGCCGCAGACCCTTGGCGAGCAACGTCAGTATTGATCTGTGCGCTCGCCGTCATGAGCAGAGATAGTATACAAGGACTTTAGACATGAGAGGACTCCGTGAGACTGCTTTGTCGTACATTCTGTGGATGAGGCTTGGGAGCATCACTCTGCCTGCTACATACAGGATCCAACTAACGGCCCAGTGCATCATCTGCAAAATCGAAGTCAGCGAGGAGGCCACAAATATGCACCTAGTGACTAGTCCCAACAAATCGGAACCCGGCGGCTTCGTGTAAGCTCCTAATGATGGTCGACCGTCGAGCCTATGCTCGAACGCCCAGTGTGTGTGACTTGAGGCAAACTCGAGCAGGTATGCGTCCGTGAGATCTGGGAAGTCAATTTGAACACAGCACGCCAGAGCCTCGTTCCAACCGCCCTCATAGGCATAGAGATGTCGTTGTATCGTCTCCTAGTAGGCTAAGACAACTTATACGCAGCACGCCTGTCACTCCAGTGAAAAGTTCACAAGCGGTACACGATCTTCTCTGCGCTCACCTTTCCCTCCCGCATATATTGCAGGCCGTCAGCGAGCCCATCAAGCCCACCGTCCCATGCCTTGATTGGGAGTGACTTGACGGCCCCGCTCTTCACAAGCCCCGGAACCTTTTTGGGGAACGAAATCATGTGCGCGCGGTCCTCCTCGGAGACGGGGAAGTGCATCGTGCCTGCGAATGTGGACTCGCGGCCGAGGGACGTGTAGATGAGCGTGGCTAGAGCACCGTCAGCCGCCAACCTCCTCGGTAACCGATAGCGATTTTGGGCACGCACGCTTGAAGGCGACGTCGGCGCGCCGCGTCGCCTCAGGGACCGGGGAGGAGACGAGGACGACCTCGCCGCCCGCGGGGCCCATCGACTCGGCGCAGATCCGCTGCGGGTCTCTCTCGGAGATGGTGTCGACCGCCTTCGCGAGGGTGCCGCCGGTCGCGGCCTTGACCTGCTCGACCATGTCCAGGGCGCGGTAGTCGAACACCGCAGACGCGCCCAGGACTTGACGAGCCCGAAGTTCCGAGGGGAGGCGGTCGCGACGACCTTGTAGCCCGTGAGGTCCGCGAGGCGTACGGTACACTGTCCGATGGCGGCTGGGGTGGAAGGCAGGAGTGAGTGCAAACTGCGGCTTCTCACCCGTGGCTGCACAACGCACTGCTACCACCGTACACGAAGACCCACTCCTTTTTGTCGGTATTGGAGGGAGGCTCGACGAGCCCGAGACGGATGGGGTGGAAGAGTGCCTGCGCCGCGGTCCAGAACCTGACGAAGTGAGATTTGTCAGAGCCGATGTTAAGGTTGAGTCGCGACGCGCGAAGATACTCACGCGAGGCCAATCGTCGCCGCCTCCTCGTGGGAGGACACGCCTTCAGGAATAGGCCAGACGAGGTCCGCGGGAGTCTTGACGTACTCCGCGAACGCGCCCTCGTTGGCAAAGGTTGAGCCGTGGACGAAGCCCGCAACCTGTTGTCCGACCGAGAGGGTCTTGACGGCACTGCCGACCTTGACGACGGTGCCGGAGAAGTCACACCCGAGGAAGAGCCGGGGATAGCCGCAGAGTCAATGTCTGTTGGTAGGGAAAGGTTACACCAAGATGAAGATGAGGTGATTCGGAACAGCGTACGTTTCCAGTCGGTGGGGTTGAGTGCGACTGCCACCGTCTTGACGAGGATATCGTTGTCGCCCACTGGGGGAATGGGGTGCGACTTGATGGAAAATTTATGCCCCTACGAGCGGAAGGACAAGTGTGAAGATGCAGTGGAAAATGGCTTAGTGTCAGACGGGCATACCTCCTCAATGACTGCAGCCTTCATAGTGGTGGGGATAGTAGAGGTCATGGTACGTGTTTGGTCCATGGAGAGTCGGGTGGATGGGTACCGGTGTGTGACGGCGAATTCGCTGTCTTTTGTAGGACACTCAGTGGGGCCGGGGGGTGGTATGCTTACAGGCGAACTTAAATAAGAATCACATCACTAAAACAGAGGAGGATTGAACAGGCGATGGTCTCCGATGACCCGTGCGCCTGGTAAGCCGATCCCCGGTGATTAGTGCGCCTGGCAAGCCCGACCATATGCCGACTGTAGGTTGACCATAGCCCGTTCATACGCAGGCCACAGGGCCACGGCCCGGGAGCTGTCACTGAGCCGGGACGAGTCGGTGCTCACGTTCTTCAGCGTGGTGCGTGGCACTTGCAAGTTCGACTCTCAGCCTGCAGAATTGCTAATTGCTCCGTGAGCATCAGGTCATCGCCCTTTGTCGCTCGGCGACAACACTCACGGCTATGATGTCGCCAAGGTGTATGGAGCGTCAAGGAAGGGATCGTTTGCGCCAAATGTCTCCGACCCTGGAATAACGTTCTATAGCAAGAGCGGGGATGTTCATCTGCTTGAGGCGAGCCGTGAAAGTGCATGACAGTATTTGGTGTTTACCTATCAGAACATAGGGCTTTGTTTCCGCCTCCTGAACATATGCTGCAAGATCGGGTTGCATATAGTATCCTGGCCGGGCTTACTAGTCAGGTTGTCCTTCGGGAGACAAGGGTAGCCTCGTCCGTGTCCACGCATACAGTCGAAAATGAAACCGAATTCGACATCGTTGGTCTGGAGCCGGGTTATGAAGGAAGTGTGAGGCGATAGATGGGGCGACCTTTCAAGCTTCAAGTCCGTTACTTGGACGGAGTGTAGGGCGGGTTCCTGAAAAGCTATGAATGGCGTCACGGCCTTCCGATGAGCGGACGTCCCATGTGCCAAACACCAGTAGACCCTAAGCCATCCGTTGGGAAGGAAAAGTGACGAGAGAGTGTCGATATCTGCGGAGAGGACAACAGAACCGATTCTAGCGAGCTAAGGGTCGGCAGCAGCGTTGGCGTCGACAGCCATGGTGGGTGGGGGTGTTCATTGGGACGTATTTCGCTGTTATGGGCAAGCGAAGGCCCTCCGTGAAAGTTGCTGTGTCCATGAAAAGTTAGAGCCGCTTGCCTCAATACAAGTGGGGCACGCACCACATATATACACGGCGGACATAGTCCCATGGGCGCAGAGCAGACGAAGAGTAGAGCTGAGAGTGAGATGATGGAGGTGGAAGAGGAGCGGACGCCGGATGAGCGGACCGCGCATGCTCGACCGTTTCCTCCGGAGCGCTCGCCCTCTGCCACAGCTCGGCCTTGCACCGTCTTCCGCTCACCCACCATACACCACTACATCATGGAAACTGGCAGGAAGTGTCAGCCGTCTCTCAGTCGTCTTGTAAGCACAGTTCATTCTCTTGGCTTCGCTGTCGGCTACATGTGTGCGGAAGCCCAGCTTCGAGCTCGTGAATTCGTCGAGCTGCATGAACAGGTCCAGGTGCGAAATATGCACATGAACTTTGTATTCCTATCTGAAGGTCGTGATGCAGACGAGCGTGAACTTGCTCGATTCACTGGAGGGGTTTCTGTCGACCTTCCAGAAAGACCTGTCCGCCGTCTCTGGTCAGATCTCCAACTTGCAGGACAGGAGTAAAGACATCGACAACCGGCTAAAGAGTCGCAGAGTGAGTGTTAATTATCACAGGCCAGCACCCCTCTGACCCTTGGCGCAGAAAATAGAGAAGCCGCTGTCGAATCTTATAGCGGACCTGTCTATACCCCCCGCTCTCGCAACACTCATTCTCGACACCCGCGTCGATGACACCTGGATACCCGCAATCGTGGAGTTTCAAAGGAGACTGGATATGCTCAAGTTCAGAGTCCGGGTCAAGGCCGCGAGAGACATGTCGGAAGTAGCAGAGGGCTTACGGATAGTGGTGAGTGCCTTCACGGTTTGTACGCGGTCGTGTGGTGCCGATCACTCGCACAGGCGGCCACCAAGCTGCGAACATTCTTCCTGTCCATGCTGGAGCCCATTCGTTCTAGCATGACCACGAACCTCCAAGTCCTGCAGATGTCGGTGTGGATGAAGTACCGGCCGCTGTTCGTGTTCCTCCAAGACACGCGGCCAACGTCGCGAATGAGGTGCAGCGGACGTACATCAGCACAGTGCGAACGTTCTATGAGACTGGCTTCCGGAGATATCTGCGAGGACTTGGTTGGGTCAAGGTGAGCACTGAACCATGCAAGCGCTAGCCACTTTCCTGAAAGGCCTGCAGGCAAGAGTGGTGGAGAAGGCGGAACCCATCACCAGCGGCATTGATGTACCGCAAACGCCAGGTCACGACCCCGGTCGACTTGCGTACGCGAAAGTGGACGGACCGAGTGTGACCATGGCATACGTGGCCGAGGACAAGAACTGCGTATGTTTGCTGTGTTTACGACACGGATGCACGCTGAATGAGCGACGTTGCATGCACAGAAAGAACCGCTAGAGTCGTACTACGCTCTGCGTTACTTGTCCTCATGGACAACGCCACTGCAGAATACACATTCATCACCACGTTCTTCGCAAGTGAGCCCCACGAGCCCCTTCCAACCAAGAGCGGTCCTGGCACACCGGCCATGTCTCCTCCGGTGTTGTCTCCCACCCGTGGAGAATTCGAAGAGCTCAGATCGGACCAGGCTCGGAGATTGGCAGCGAGTACATGTCTCCACGCCAGCGGTGCTCAGCATATCCGGAGTGCTGGGCGCTGCGTTCCAAGACGGCGTCGCAGGTCCTACGAAGGAGGAGCAGACCGCGTTGAACGCGCTGTGGAAACAAGCACTCGACCCGTGCTCGACTACGTCCAGACGTTTATCCAAAGCTCGCTTGATCCTCCCCCACCCGCTATCCCACTCCTCACCACCATTCGTCTGACCGAAGACATGGCCACGGAAGTGCAGCGGCGTGGATGTGGCCCGCTGGAGACCTTCATTTTCGCGCTCCGAATCAAGATGTGGCCCGCGTTCCAGAAACTCATGGCCGAGCACATCGACGCGCTCCGGAAGCTCGGAGAGAGTGCAGCCACAGGAGGGTACTTCCGCCGAGGCACAACGACAACGAACGAAGCGGTGGCGGTGGTGTGCCGACGCTACGTTGTGCTCTTCAACGCGTTTATTGCACTCACAGACCAGTCCGAAGAAACGATGATATTCGCAAAGTGTGTACCGCGCCCCACGCGTTCCATCGTTGTTTATGTGCGCTGACTCCCAACTTCTCCTGGGGGTGTTCATCTCCCTCGGTAGCCTGCTCCGTCTGCGCCAGGAGCTCGGAAACTCATCAGCGTCCACACGGACAAGCTGCCGGACCTGGTCGGAAAGGCGTCGGCGCAGTCAAATTCTTCGAGCTGCTTCTCCAGGGCTTGAGTGTGAGCGTCCCGCGCCCCTTCTCCGGCCGCCTTCTGTCATATTACCTCTCGCCGCTCCGCGTGTTTTCCTCCGTCGTTCCATTCTGATCATCGCCCTTGACAGAACGGCCCCCGACCGACAAGTCACCCGAAGGCGCAGAGCGAACTCGCGTACTGGCGCGAGCGCGACGAAGAGTGCCGCCGGCGGGTGGTCTCCACCCACGGTCGCCGCTAGTCTCTGCGCTGGTAGCCCTCCGCGTAACTGCGCGCAGCACGCTAGGCCCGCCGACCGTGCGACCCAGATGGCGGACACGAAGCGGAGAACAAGGAGGACTCGGGCGGCAGGGGCGGGATGGAGCCGCCATTGAGCGCCGGCGACGGTCACGGAGGCGGTTTAGGATGTCCGTGAGCTTGGGGACGTAATCGGAGCCTTTGCGAGGTTGTGGGTGCCACTCCGAGGCTCCGAGGCCGCCCCTCGCCCCTTCAAATTCCATGCGCCGCGCACGGTGCCGCGTATCAGCCACCCCTCGTGTACGTGGTCCCGTCAACGCCATCACCGCGCCCCGTCGCTCTCGCGGTCGTGTACGTCTTTGTACGTTCTGTATACCCGCGCCGTGCTGTGGCACGGCCACGGCCCTAACGACTCCGAATCCACGGATCGCATCCGCTACTTCCCACAAAATCCAATATTCCGTCCGCCGGTCTGATGTAGAACCTCGAGCGCAGCCGTTATGCGCAACTGTTCTGCCGTCGTCTGTCGCGGGCAGTCATCGCGACATGTCGTGCGCTGGTGTTTGGCGACACTCGAACCGCCTCTCCGCGATCCTGGTCGTGCGCATGCCTTTCGCCGTCCACGCAACGTGCACGCGGCGCGCAGGCACGACGTGCTCGTTTACATAATTGCGAGGAATCGACCACAGGGGACACGCCTCGGACCTCGGACTCCCGACGGATCGCGGGAAAGGATGTGATCAGTGATTACTCGAATGTCTCTGTTTGAGTGCGAGCAGGTGCGAGCTACGTAGCGATAGGGCAGGGCCATGCCAGGGTCGGAAAACACGAGTAACGGCTATAACATAATTAGCTGTCGACAGAGTGACAGACGCTCCAGCCCAAGAAGCGGATAGATATACTGCAGTGTACGGTAAGGGTAAGACGTCCGTAAAAAGGGGGTATTAGAGTGTGCGTGCGGGAGACGACGAGGTGCCGAGCTAGACAAGAGCGGACAATGGGCCGGTCGTGGAGCGGCACATTGGCGCAGCGAGGACCGCACGTACGGCGACGGCTTGCGTTATGTTGCGGTATAAGGTGGCGTGAACGTGGGAGGATTCCTGAGGCCAAAAACCGCATGTCAGACTAACCCATCACACGAGACAATGACGAGGGCAGGGGCGCCCCGAAGCGGCAGGAGGAGACCAGGACCGAGGACGCACCTGGACGTCGTGCGCTGTATGCCCGGGAAGGAAGACTTGAGGACCGCGCTCCCGTTCTGCTTGCCGATCCCGAGTTTGTTGAGCACGTCTTTGACCTCGCCTGGGCGCGGGCGCGCCCGGGTTTGCGCCTGCCCGCGAGAACGCGTCTGCGTGAGCCGCGAGAAGCCGGTCGCGTTGTCGGGAAAGACGCTGGAAGTGTGGTCGAGCGTCGAGATCGACGGCACGCGCGCGCTCGCCGCCGCCGCCGCCGCCAGATTTGGGTTCGACATGGACAGCGACGGGCGGCCCTCCAGCGCCTCACGAAGGTCCGTGACGCCGACACCGGGGCGGCCGGTGCGTGCGAGGGATTGCATCGAAAGGTTCTCGGCATACATGAGCGCGGGCGCACCTTGATCAGGGGCGATAGGCCGTCGCCTGCGAGCGAGTCGAACCGCTGTTTCGTCTCCGTCGCTGTGCAGGGTTCGAGTTTCGGAGAAGACGAGAAGGGACAGGGTGCAGGCGTCAGTGGAACTCGGAATAGCAACGGTAGGGTAAGGGGCTCACATTCATTGAACGCGCCGTGCGCCGTCCAGTCGGATCCGTCCAGTCGGCGGAGCAGGTCTTCCTGTCCAAGGCCTGTGGCCTCACGGACGCTTGCACAGGCCGCGAGTGCTTCCAACAAAGATGTCGAGTTGATGTCCGGAGAGGCCCCGGCGATTTTGAGATCAGCCGGAAAGGAGACCGGTCTCTGGGGTGGAGGCAGGGTGCCAAACTGCCAGTCTGGGAGACTAGGCAGCGGCGGAGCGGGAGATAAAGTTGCCAGTGTCTAGATATGGTTGAGCACCAGATGCACGTTTCATGAACGAGGCCATTAACTCGCCTTCTCTGCCATCTGAGTCACCGCAGAACAGGCCCACACCTTGCCGATAACGAGCCAGGTCCGGGCGACAACTTCTTTGATGCATCGCACCGCGACAGCTGCTCCGCCCTCCAACGATTCGCCCGCCCTGGTGGCGTTTTCAAGCGCGACTAACATGGGAACGCTAGAGAGCAAGCTCCGAACCGGTAGTTGCTCATGGATTGCCGTGAGAATGGCTAGGGCGTGTCCATAATCCGAGAAGCTTGCCGCCAGAATTCCAGAAGGGGGTATCCGGGTTGGTGCGTCCTTGAGCATGCGGAGAACGAGGGATGTGCGTCGAGAACGCGAAGGGAAGTTGGTTGATCGTCGGTCGCTTGGGAATACGCGGCTCGCTCTCCAGATGACATGGGTCGTCCCCGTTAGCAGGGGATGCTCGTTCGGGGGAGGGTGCTGAAGGGGCGTCACGGACACCAAGTTGAGACGACACCAACAGGGCATACGCGTATCCATTGAGCGCATGAAGGAAACGTGTTGTCGAGTCGCCGTAAATTATTGTCTTGAGCGTCTTGGCCTGCTGCGTCGGGCATTCGGCAAGCGGTTTGGCCGACGGACTCCGTCAGCATCAGCCTTGTCTGAAACTTCGGGATCTCGTTGTCGATGTACTCCACAAGCGCCTTGGCGTAGTCCGCCCGTACCACATACTCGCGATCGCAGAGCAGAGAAAGGGTGTCTTGCCACACTTCCGGAGTGACCTTTGTTCGGCGTGACGGACGAAGGTGACCCTCGTTGGATAATCGAGTCTCCAGGCTTGGGAGAATCGGCGTGCCGGTCTTCTTGGGATCATCTTCGCCTCTTTCGAGGCGCCGTGCAAGTCGGCAGCATGAATGAGACCAAGCAGCCCAGTGAGGAGGCATCGTACGGCCTGTATACGCGCTTGCTCTCGGCCGTCCTTCGGCGCGCCCGGGACGCCAGTCGCTTCCACTATGACTAGACGACTGATGAGTTCTCCTGCGAGGTCTTGGATTTGGTCGGCGTAGTAAACATGTGTACCCAGCGATGAGATGCATTCCACCAGCGCAGGCAGTAGAGCGTCCTCCGGCGAAATGGTGATACGGCGAAGAGTGATAGAAATAAGGCTCGCGATGATATCAGATGTCGAGAGGTTCACCAAGGGCGTCGGCGAAGTGAAGACGGTGGTAATCATGGAGGCCAATGTCTGCTGGCGCGGGGTGGGGGTGCGTGCGTCCTGACCTTCCGTCAAGCATTCTACCAGCCGAGTGGGGATACCGTAGCGGTATTGGTACTGCGTCCATTCAGCAGACTTCATGGCGAGCCATTTGCAGTGGGCAATTTGGTCCCATCCACCTTTTGTGTCAAGGGTGTCAAGTCCAGCCTTGATGACCATAGACGCTTGACCGCCGTTTGCGTGACCCAGCAGCGCCGACGCCGCGCGCAGCGAGGTATTCGCGACGTCGCCAGAGGACGGACCGCCTTCACCGTCGACATGAATGTGAATGGATGCTGCTCTCCGTTTTAGCGCGGGCATTGAACGGAACTCATCCAGGATAGGGGAGTTTGGCTGTTCTTTGATATCCAACACTCTGGAGAGCCTGTTAGACGAGCGAAATGACTGCGACGAAGGCTCACATACTCATGGTCGAGCACTGAAATGTCGACTTGGAAGAAGGGGATCAAGAGAGCAGACATGATGACTTCTACCTGTGGCTGGAAGTGCGTGGAGGAATGGTAAAGGGCTTGGGAGTTCACGACGCTGGCCAGTGCTACCAAACCGACGAGCCGCATGCTGAAGTCCACAGAGAAGTTTGAGAATGAGAGCTAAGACGAAGACGGGAGGTACGCACCGATTGCGGGTCTCGTGGTCATTGTGCTCGATGCTGCCCAGTCGCGAGAAGTGCTTCAGACAAGACATATAGTCGTCTGTTGCCTTCAAGTCGATACCGATGATTAGACCATCGGTATATGTTGTCCAAGCAGTGAACTTCAGGGAGGGAAATGAGAATGACATCATGTCGTGTGAGTGGGTGAACGCACCACAGAAGCCGCTCGCGCAGCGACCTCGAGGTCATTTGGGAGCGCAGTCAGAGTCGCATTGACAGACATCAGCAAGGCCGGAGATATCTGAGCCATGTCTCTGCGGCATTCTGAAGCAAGCGCCTTGATGATGGCCAGGGTAATCAGGAGGGCGCTGGAGAAGAAGGCGTCTGCATGTATGCGCCAGACATACGGGAGGAGTGCTTACGAGCGTGAACGTCCATTTCCTTGGGCCGCCTTCTTGCACTCTACCCTCGCGCGTTTCTCCAGCTCCCCGCCGAGCTTGTTGATCTTCCCGGGGCGGTTAGCGGCATAGTAGGTGAGGCGAGAAAGCTCTTGGGAGTTAGGGGAGTATTCGGGGCCAGCGGTGAGGAGGGCGGCAGCAGAAGGATAGCAAGCAGAAACGAGCTGGATGTGGTTGGGGGTCAAGAGATGCATGCGCGAGAGGGTGGGGACGCAGGGGAAAGGAGAGAAGACCGTTGGGGGAAGGAGTGGAGTGACGGAGGCAGCGAGCGAGGCTGAGCCTGTGTGCTGCCTGCGCTAGCTGCGCTGTGCTTGCTCCTGTCGCGCGAGGCGCCCGATATCTGAGCGGGTCCGCGCCCCTCGCACTCGCCGGCCAGCGGCCCTGATCGCCGTCGGCTCCCGACATCCATTCCCCGCGAACCCATTCCCATCCGCCGCGTGCAGTGGGGAAGACCATGATGCACAACACTACTCTACACCTCGTCTATCATTACATTCCTGACTGGCGCCCGCTCAGCGCTCAGCATTCAGTCTGAGCCTCCGTCCTTGTTTGGAGCTGCAGAACGAAACATATCCGCGATTCCCGCCACCGCCGCGCTCTTCACGACTGCATACTCCCTTTCCGGTACCCGGCGTCCCGCAGCGATGCTGTCCGAAACCCATTCCGGCCGCACAACGTGCACAACGGCTTTCGACTTGCTCGTCAAGTGCTTGTGAGTTTTCGTCCCACTCAGCTGTTGGGACGTCAGGACGTGTGTCGCCCCGGATGCTGTCCGCCTGTGTCATCGTGTCAGTAACCCGCTCGCACCACAACACCGAGGGAGACTCACTGTACTTCGCCACCGGCAAGCGCGACGATGCGCTTCATCTCAATGTCCGTTGTATTTTCCAGGTACCCGTTGATGTAGACTCGGACGCCTCTCAGCACCTGTGAAGATGTCTCGGGCAGCTGTTCGGCGAGTTTTCTGTCCCGCGCCTTCATGTAGCGTGCTCCAGGTCCTCTGCCATCCCCTTGCTGATGCCCAGTAGCGGCGGACACGATATGATCTATGGCAGAATTAGCATATGCTCTCCTTCACAAAGCGCAGGCAAACAACGGGCGTTCCCTACGCACCTGTGCGATTGTAGATGTCGGAATGCGTGATGGGGTTTGACTGTCCCCGAGGGTATGTAGGATATGTTTCGTGAGCGCCGAGACGACGCAACCCGGGTCTCCTTTTCTTTTTCCTTTTCTTTCGTATGGGCGCAAGAATCCTGAGGTCTCGCAGAGAAATTAGCCAGCGTCTCCCGGATTGCCTTGAGTTCTTACTTCTCTGTGCGTTTCCTATCTTTCCAGGTTTCGAATCTGCGCTCGTCGGCCTTGCGCACACCGTACGGACTGTATTTGAACTTCTGGCGTTGAGGCAGGCTCTCTTCCTTCCCGGTGGCGGCGGGTGCGGTTGCTGGTTTCTTGGCTGTTACGAATTTGTCCATCACGCCGTCTTGTAGTCGCTGATGCACTAGTGGTGTCTTGACTGCTCTTGAGGCGGATAATGGAGAGCAGGGGGGCAGAAGAGAATGCGATGGTCAAACACTTGCTACTACGAACCTCACAATTGTGAGCCGTGGTAAGGACGCCGTTGTGGTTCGAAACAAAACCAAAACGGGCGCCAGACGTGTTGTTTTGGCGCGCGCAGACAAGCCGCGGTCACGTGCACAGGCCTCCGCCGCGCCTCCGATCCGAGGCATCACCTTGGATTATCCTCGAGCCCTTCGCGGCGGTCAGGTGAGCGTGCATCTGGCCATACGTCTAATGCCTCGTAGACGTCACTGCGAACCCGTCATGGGAGGCCCACACGTCGATTCCTCCGGTCGCCGTATGCGGCGACGGCGTGGCCATACGTGTACCGCGCAGATTCTCCGAGAGGTCGACCATGCATGCATCACTGCGACGAGAGCTCTCTCCGTATATATCCCGACGAGCCCGACCATGGCGTGGCTGCCCCTCTCGCTGACCGACGACGTCGCCGACCCCACCACGACCACGATGCTGCTCTTCGCCGTAGTCTGTACCTCCTCAGCTCCGTCTGGCTCGCCGCCGCGATCCCGTCGTTCGAGGGCCTCACCAGCTGGGACTCCATCGGCAACCTCGTCCCCGGCATGTCCTACCTCCAGGGCCTCGGCCCCTCCGCGACGCACGGCGAAAAGGGCCTCGTCCCGTTCTACATGTCCATCGCCGCGACGCGTGGTAAGTGCCCTCGCTGGCTCCGCCCCCACAGCGTCCCTCATACGACACGACCCGTCGGCGCAGGCAACCCGGGGAACGTGACCCTCTACCGGAACCGCTCCCCGCCGCTCTTCTACGTGCACCAGAACCAGCTCTGGCACTACCACAACGAGAGCGCGATCCTGCCCGTGAACGTGCACAACAGCACGCAGAGCGCGCAGCTCCCGCTCCAGCTCGTCGTCGACCCGAAGCCGCCGGGATCGCGGGCGGCCGCTGGCGCTGGCAGGGCACGATGCTCTTCTACGAGAACGAGCAGCGGACGAACCAGGGGCTCTTCTACTCGTGCGCGGACGTGAACGGGCTCAACGGCCTCTTCCTCTTCCTCCAGAGGTGAGCTCTCCTCGCCCCTCGTGCCATCCCCGGACGTACTAGAAGCTGACCGGAACCGGGCAGCTCAGCTCCGCCTCCGGGGTGCACGCCCTTCACGGTCCACAGCTTCACGAGCAACCGGATGGATTGAGCGGATGGAGCATACACACACCTGTACATCAGTCTGTAACGATATCAAACCACCTTGACGAGACCGAACCACATCTAGATGTTCGAGTAAGAGCGTACTAATTTATTTTGGGGCCGACAACACCTCGTCCTACTCGAACACAATCACTTCTGCCTGATCCGGGTGTCCACGCGTTTCGAAATGAGGCCCAGGGCGAAGACGCCGAGGAATGCGGTCGCGACCGCGACAGGCTTCCGGAGGTGGGCCGTGAACGGCACCTTGTACGCAATCTATGGTAGGCGCATAGTGGATAACAATGAGATCTGTGTTCTGCGCAGGAGGAAATGGTCGATGAGCTTACGTAAATGTTACCTCCGTGCTTGTCGGTCAGTTGGGCGTACTTCAGGGTGATCATCGGGCGGCCAATGGTATCAAGGTAGCTGATGTGCGTCGACATGTTCTCGCTAAGCGCCGGGTAAGGAAGGTGGTATTCGATATCACTGTGGGAGCACTCGTCAGTAAGGTTGCGGGGCTTCCGAAGCGGCGGTGCACCTACGTTGCGCCTTCGGGGAGGACAATCTTCACCTCCGCCTCGTCCACAACAGAGCCGACGATGACAGTCATGATGGGCACGCTGACAACGTACTTCCCGGTCGCACTGTCGTAGCCCGCATAGTCCTCAAGGGGCGAGTCCCAACCGAGAGTGAAGCTGTAGTTCCAGCCGCCCATGATCGGGTAGCGAGGTTTGAGCTCAAGAACGCTGTTGCGACCGCCTTCCGAACCCTTGGGTACGGAAGGTGCTGTCCGGAGGCGCGAGGTGGACACATTGCCCACAAGATCATAGAAGTATGCATCCCGGATACCAGGAGGTAGATGGAGGGTAACCGAGGGGATGGTATGGGCCTTAGGCCGTCCAAAGTAGGCCTGGGTCTGGAACTCGAGGCGCGAGAAGTGGCCCTTGAGGCTGAAGACCGAGCCCACGCGTTAGTTCCAACAGCAGCACACGTGCACCAAAACACGTACCGTGGGCCTGCATTGTAGAAGACGATGTTGTCCTGGATGTTAAGGTTCGAACCCCAATGGCTTATCTCTGCTGACCGCTCGAGCTTCGTGATATCCAGAACAGGATACTCGAACGCGTAGTGAACGGTGTATGGCTTCTGAGACTTTTCCTGGAACCCAGAGGTAGCGGAAGGAGGAATGTCGTGGAAAGGGCCGTAAGTAATCGTCGCCCCGGATTTCGTCACGACAGATTCCTTTGCGAACGCAATGCCCTCCGGTGTTGAATAAGAGTGAACTTGGGGAGTGGGTAGCCTGAAAGGCGCGTCTGAGAACGTGGAGACAGTAGGCATATATCGAGGATATCATACCTGAGCTTCGTTCGCTGGACGACTGTCTTGTACGGGCTGATCACGAGGACTTCGGAGTGATACTTCATAGCCTGCTCTTCCTGTTGGCGCGCCTCCTGAGGCCATGCATATGTCGCATGCGACTGGACGGTGTCAATGACCAAGTTCGCGGTCCCGTTCGTGTCCAGAGCTTTCGGAAGCTCGATAGTGTACAGATACACTCCGCTGCAACAGTCGCGCGAGACCGTCACCTCCGACCCTTCGCGCTCAGCAGGTGCGGAGACACGTACCTCTCGCTGTGGAACCCAAAGTCCTCGAGCGGTAGCCGCTTCGTTTGGCCCTTCAGCTTCGCCTCGAGCCAGCTCGTGCGCGCGTGCTCCTGCTCCCCGAGAGCGATGGTGTACACGCTCGAGCCGTCCTCGAGCGCCCGAATAGCATACGTGGTGGTGACATAGGTGAGCGTGCCGCCGAGGTCGACGGTACGGACAACCGCGGTGTTTTCGAACGAATTCGCGGCGAAGGAAGCAAGCGGGAACAGGAAGACGGAGACAAGGAGCGAGAAGGGTGCACGCCAGGGCCGCGGCATGGTGGGGGAGGGAGGGGTGAGCTGGTCGGTGTCGGCGACCAAGGTGCTTTAGCGCGAGCGTGTCGTGGCGTATTTCCCGAAATAGCACCGCACCTCTCCCTTGGACATGCTGCGGAGTCGCGGACGAGGCTGCGCGCGCACCGTCGGGCTCGCTGTGTCGCTCGATTGCGCACGAGTGTGGAGTGCCAATTAGAGCAGTGTAGAGTATACGTGCAGACAGGTTCTGTCTACCACGCCCACGTAGCGCGGGGGTTGCGCAGGGGCACATCCTCCCGCACAAGACCGGCGGACACGATCCGGCTCAGCTTCCTCGCCCGCTCCGCTGCACGCTGCTCTTCTTTCGTCGGCCCCTCCTTCACAATGACCTTCATACGCGCACTAGGATGGTGCTTAATGCCAACCCGGCCGCGACCCCTAATGTCCAAACGCTTGAGCTTAGGGCCCTTGTTCACCCACGCTTGCGCTGTGCACACGGTGTGAGCCCTTGAAGGAATGGGGGACAGAACGCAAGTGGGACACTAGACTTACACACAACGAGTTTGGACTCGTCCATGCCCTTGTAACGAATCGCGTGGTCTTTCGCAACCGCGAGCATGCTCTTGATGCGGTTGGACGCCCGCTTTTCGCTGAACCTCATCTGCACGATGGCGTGGTCAAGAGGCTTCCCGGAGATCTGGCGGCCGAGCATGTTGAGCTTGCGGTGAGAGATTTTGAACGTTCCAGTCGAGTACTCGTGCTGCATCGAACCTCAGCCCCAGCTATCCAGCACGCTCGTGGCAAGACGCACCTCGGTGAACACCTTCTTCTGCGCGGGAGCCACCACTTTCTCGGCTTCGGGAACGGTGGGGACAGTCTCGAAGATGCTCAACTGACCCGACTCAGCGGCCTTCTCGCGAGCAGCCGCGATTTCCTCCTCCGTGTTCCTGATGCGGACACCCGGTGACAATGCCTCCCGAATCCATTTGAGAGGGCTCTTCACCTGAGGCAACTTCAGCGAAGCACTTGCACCAGCGAGTCAGCTTCTACAGGCACGTTTGAGAGCGAAAGGAGACATACTTGCGCTGCTGGACACCCTGAAACTGAAAGACTCGTGAGCCCGACGCAACAGGATGGGCTGCAGCGGCCAACAGAGAGTTTCTGCTCGCTGTAGAGGTAACGAGTGAGACGAGCCAAGCCAGCACAAGGACATGTACACACCTGTGCGGATCCCAGCTCCCACGTGCTGCATGGCGGGAAAGGTTGTGGGGGAACGGATGAAGGTGCGAGGACAGGCGGACACGGCGGATGCGCGCGAGCGCCGGCCACGCGACCTCCGACCGCGTCTGGGCGTCTCTCGAGACACGACCTCAGCCACGACCACGACCATCGCACTTGCCGCTCTCCCCCCTCCTCTCCCGCCACAATGCTCACCATCGGGACGATACTCTATGTCATCCTGCTTCTCATTAACGCTATGGCGGTTCTAAGCGAAGACCGATTCCTGGCCAGAAGTGCGTGCTGAAGTGGTTCGCCCACTACCCTTAGCTTGACTCGCTTCTACCTGAACAGTCGGATGGGGCTCTGCGCAAGCGCAAACTGCGAACACGGGCTTCAACGGAGGAGCATACGCCCAGTCCTATCAGCAAAATCCTTACGCCGGCCAAGATGCTGGGGTCAAGGCGAGACTAATCAATCTCATTGGTGCCGTTCGGACGCTCATGCGGAGTGAGTACCCGCAGGCCTGTGTATTATTCCCAAAAAAACCTGAAATCTTCGCATACAGTGCCTTTAATCGTGTTCAACCTCGTCGTTATGGCATACGAGATATTCATCCCATAATCATACAAAACATCGGACCTTTCCTCCCGGACGTCGGACTTCCTGTACATCATCCCATCTCGAGCTCACATTGCGTTGAGTTTGTTGTACTCTGCCTCAATTTGTCTCACGAAATCTTCGGACGTGTGCCCCTGCTGTCCGCGCCAGTCGGGTGTCAACATATGGTCATCGTTATTCCGGGTGAGCCTCACCTCGCATTCCCGCCACTCCCCGTCGCGCACACAAACTTGCTTCCCGTTGATCATCACCGTGCAACTCTTCCTGCGGCGGCCGTCAGCGCTGCCCTTGTCGACGTCAATCTCCCGCGAGCGCGAGCTTCGGCGCGGGCGCACGGCACGGAGCGGAGCGGAGCCAACGAAATGCAGAACAACGTACTCGATCCCCATCGCCGCCGTCTGCCGGACGCTCTCCCGCAGCAGACGGACGCCCTCCTCGCCCTTGCCGTCCCCGCTCGCCCCCGCGCACGCGCCCACGCCGCCGTTCTCCCAGTCGAGCCCCGCCGCCTTGGCGCACTTGAGCGCCGTCTCGGGCCTGCCGACCTGGTACCGGCCCTCGAAGTTCTGGCAGTGCACGAAGTTCCACCACTGCTCGAACGGGGCGTGCGCGATCGCGCAGAGCTCCTGCACGTTCCCCGCGCACTCGAGCGCGCCGTGCTTGCAGTCGACGCCCCAGTCGGGCACGGAGGCGTCTGGCCTGCGATTCCCGGCCGGTCGGTCAGTGGGCGTGCGCGCAGTCGGCGGGCGTGTGGTTGGGGGGCGCGAGGGGGTGCGGAGGGGGTACGTACGTGCCGACGAACGTGAGCTGGAGGTCCATCTTCCCCGCCGCGCGCGCGAGGACGCGATCGAAGACGGTCTCGCAGAGGATGGCGTCCGGGCACGCGCTCATCACTCCGAGGATCACTGGGACCTTGACCGGATCCCCGGCCGTCCATGGAGCCTGGGGTTGGACTAGCATTGGAGATGTCGTGCGTGCGAGGGCGCCGTGCAGGACGAGGGCATGTAGACAGGAGAGCAGGGCGGTCGTTGTGAACATTGTGGTCGTGGTGGGAGGCTCGGTGTGAGTGCGGCAGACGCAAGGTCCCCCAGCTGCTGACATAGACAGCTTCTCGTGGGGAGCTTCGTTGGAGCTCTGCAGACGAGCGCAGCGAGCTCCACCTAGATCTCGTGCACTCAACGCAATGGAAGGCTCATAACGCGTCACAGACCGTGTGGATCGGCGGCGTGTGATCCAGTGACAGCTCCTAGTGCGCGCTAAATTGTGAATTCGACTTTGCGTCGGACCACGACTGGCCATGGCCGCCTCAAATGTATACTAGGACCTTTCAAGATCTTATATTTGCGACTGCTGATGTCCCCAACTAATTGTCACAAGCCGAGACAGAGTGCATCTCCGGTGCAAGAGGAAAACTACTAGTACCTCGCTCAGATTGGGTCCAACTTGTGGTAATCTGTGCCGCAGGGACGGCTCCCGGCTCTGGCCAAGTACTTACAGAGGGACAGTGGTGCCAGTGGGTTGTACAGCTGTGTTGCGGTGGGCGCCGCTGATGGGCCGCACTCACGCCTTGAGTCTAAGCTATTCTGAGTGTCGGTGTGAGAGTGAAGCTTGTGCATGAACGACTGCTCAGTTACGTCTGCAGCGGAGAAGAGCCGTGCAGACCGGGTCTGATCAAACCCAAGGAGTACATCAAGCCCGGGCTCTTCATCGCCAACGAATCGGAGACGGATGTCGATCTGGTCACCATCGCGTAAAAACACCCTGTCTATGAAGGGCTACTACACTGCAAACTCCATCGGGGAAGACGTCGTCGGGAAGGCGGACGTGGCGTTTGGGCCGGATGCTGAACTTCAGGAGAACAATCGATTTCGTCGACTTGGCTGCTTTCTACGGACGGCGTCAAGATCGCCCGTACGCGTTCAACTTAAGCTTTTGTTAGGTGCCATTACTTGCCGGTCGCAGCGGTGTGAACTCGATAGATACCTCTGCTACGACCCGTGGCTGCGGGAGCCTTCACTTCGTTCCTCCGCATGATAAACATCGATATCTAAGCATAGTGCATGCGGCTCAGCGTTCGGCCAGCGCGGGCCAGTAGCTGCGGCTGTACAGCGCCTTCGCATGTTCTCGCGGCGCTCTCTGCAGGACTGATGTCTGCCGCCGAGAGAACAGCGATGCAGGGTCCCCCCCCGATACAGATCGCCCGAGTCCCCACCTCACCCGGCGGCGGCTGCGGCGGCCTGCAGCGCTTTCATCTTCGTTCGAGCGCGCAGTTTGACTCTCTGGGCGAGCGCCGATCGAGATGCGTCTCGCCGCCGGTCGTAAACATTGCGAGCAATCAAATTCAGACCGCACGGCCTTGAAAGCCACCTCCGAAACGGGCATGGCTGAGATTGTCGCAGGTGGGCGCGCACCGCCTCGCGGGGAGGTCGGCGAAGAAAGAATACCTGGGCGTACATCCGAACACACTCCGGACTTTGCCATCGGAGTGTTGCTGCCGGACACAAAACGAGAAGCCGAGCTCGAGCACCGCAGTCGACGGCTTCGAATGCTCGTCGATTCGTGATTGTGGTCAGGCCATCAGGTTGTTGTCGAGCAAATCTTATTGCTGGTGAGTAGAGCTGTGTTGATGGACAGAACGTGGCAAGAAACGGAAAACGACATCACGAAGGCAGCAGTCCAGGATTTGTGGGTGTAGGGGGCAGGCCCGCCGGTAGGATCATCATCATCATCAGCTGCAACTCTTCACCGCGCTTCCCACCACTTGCGGCCTTCAGCATCCGTGGTCGGCGGTTCGAAGTATCTGCAGCGCGCCCGGAACGCTGTGCGCAACCGAGTTCTCCTTCACCACTCGTCAGCTTCCGGACGAGATGGGTTTACGTACCGTCTGCCGCTCGTCTGCGCACGATGTCCTCCACCGCGAGCTCGTTCCGGATCTGGTTGCGCTGTGCCGCCCGCCGCCGCCGCCGCCACGCATCACCGGTCAGCGCACACGACACGATCACACGGCGACAGAACGCGAGCGCACGAACCTTGACCTCCTCCGCGTACCGCGCGCCTCTCGCCCTCCGCTGCGCCGCGGCGTCGTCTCCGGCGGCTGCGAGCGACGCGGCCGCCACGGCGTCCTCCTCGACGACCGCAGTGCAATAGCGGACGATCTCCTGCCGGCGGGCCCAATTGGCTGCGCGCGCCAGGAACCGGCGGGTCAGCCGCGCGCGGGGGAAAAAGGCGTGCGCGGCGACGCACCGACGAGCTCCCTCCACACGTGGGCGCACGCCTGTGCCTCCGCGTCGCCGCCCCTGCCCGGCTGCCCGGCGCGCTCCCGGTCGCGGTACTGCGCCGTGGTGCGGTTCAGGCGCATGGTGATCGTGTCGTCCAGCCGCCGGTACTGGACCATGAGCTCTGCGGGGGCGGCGGGGGTCAGCGCTAGCTCCCTGCTGCCTGCGTGGCGCGCCGGGAGGGACGACGGGGACGCACCCTTGAAGGCGGAGATGTCGTGGCACGTCGCCGGGGAGACGTGCACGGTGCGGGGGGCCTGGGAGGGGGCCTGTATCGCGAGGCTGCCCAGCTGGGGCGGGTGGGACGGCATTGTCGGTGGGGGCTCGAAGAGAGGGTCGGAATTCGGGCGCGCGTCGATGCGCCGGGGGCGGCTTCTGGGGCGAGGCGTGTGGTGCGCGCTGGCGCTCGACGCCCACAGCGTACGTCACCCGCCTGGGCGCGGGCCCCGGGCCGCCCCATGAGGGATCGATGGGCGACCGGGACTCGCGTGCGATCCTTCTTCATTGCCACCACCTTCCCTCGCCTGTCCCCCGGCGATTTGATCGTGCGGTGTGACGGGCGGTAGTATGTTCCATTATCGGCTTGGGGTTCAGAGAGCGCTAACTATGATACAGGGATGGGAGAGGCATAGCGATAATAATGGACAGCGAAGCGGAGGAGAGCGTATCGACGGCACCGGAACATGGAGAGGAGAGATCACGGACGGTAACACATATTTTGGAGGCAGCACGGTATAAGGGTTAAAGATACACGGCAAAGACGGGACGGGACACAGGGAATATACAGCAACGTCCACCTCGACAATGGAAACGACAAAACAATAGGGTATGGGAATCTGCGACCGTTGCGATCCGATGGAACAGGTTCACGAAGCTCAGAAGGTCATGAGAGTTCATCAACGCCGCCCGCTGGTGTGGCCTGCCGCCAGCGGGACGGTGACGGTCGGGATCGGGCCCTGGCGAGAGGACGCCCGATTTTGGGCCTCGAGGTCAGACAAGAAGCGGGACGCTCAGAAATCCTGGGTGCGCGCGAGCATCCGGCCCTTCTTTGTCCGGGAGCTGACGTGCTGGTGGTCCTGCAGCATGTGCCGATGCCGCCGCGCGGGGTCCTTGAAGAACGTGTTGCAGTATTGGCACTTATGCGGCGCGTTGCCCGTGCTGTATTGCGCGTCAGTCCGACTCCTGCGGTGGTTGCCGGAGAGGGACTCACTGGGTGTTCATGTGCGTCATAAGGTTGCTCTTCTGCGCGAAGCCCTTCTCACAGAAGGGGCAGATACAGGGTCTGCGCGGAACACAGCCGAATCAGCGCGCTGATCTCAAGATAGCCGCGGGCGGGCAGACAACGTCTGCCGTGCCATGGGCGGCGGGGGAAACGGAGGCTCACTTTCTTTGCAGGTGCTTGGAGTTGATGTGCCGCTTCACCAGGTGCTTCTTGGACTTGTACCCGCACGGGTTCGGCGTGAAGTCGTCCGTCCAGGTGCACACGAAGCCCTCCTCGCCGCGGTCCTCCGCGTGCTTCGTCCACTCGGCCGCTTTCTCCGCCGTCTGTCCGACCGCGGTGATCGCGACGGGGAGTGCCGCCAGAGGCGCCTGCGAGGCCGGGCGGACGCGCGCGGGAGAGGGGGCGGAAATTGATTGATGCGCGGCCTCAAGGCGGACCGGCTGCTCCGCGCTTGTCGGGAGCCCGGCGGGGGCGCGGGACCCGGGGACGTCAATGCGCAGGGCATGGAGGGCGTCGAGCGCCGTCTGATCGCGCGACGACCGCTCGCGCGTCGCCGCCTCCATGTCCGATGTGGTGACCCTGCACGTGCGCGGAGACAAGGTGAGCGAGAGTTTTTTGATCGTCGGCTACGCGAGGCGCCTTGTTCTCACCTGCGGTGCTTCAGGAACCTGTCCGAGGGGCTGCTCGGGTACGAGCATATGCTGTTGATCAGACGTTCGTTAGCATGGCGCGGCGCGTGTGACCCACGCGACTTACTCAGACTCGGGCGAGGAGCTCACGCGGGAGCGAGCCGGGGTCGAGACCGCGCGCGGCAAGGGGAGCGAGCTGGAAGGCGCGCGGTGAGCTCCCGCCACACTGCGGAGACCGTCCACTTACAGATGCAGGCCAGCAGCGGGAGAGCTAGAGCTGCTCGAGTTCGAGTCGACGTCGCTGGGCGACTTACGGTACTGCACGTAAATACGCGCGGGGGGCTGGCCCTCCTTGGGAGGGTACTCGAACTTGGGCCATGCGTAGGTGGCGGTATGCTTGGAGTAGATTGATAGCTGTACCTCACTGTGTGGTGGCGAGCTGCTGCGAGTGCGCTCGCTGTCGAAACTAGTAACGGTCCTGGAGGCATGTCAGTCCAACTGTATTGGGAGGATACGCGAGGAAACTGACGGTGGCGGAGAGAGGGAAAGCGAGTCCGTCTGGGGCGAAGTCGTGGCGCTCGACGGTGGCGAGCGGCTGTAACCGCGAGGCACGTACGAGAACTGGCTCAGAGAGCTGATCCGACGGGATTCGGGGAAGGTGGCGAAACCGAGTTGGTAGGGGGAGGAGGCCCGGCGGCTAAGGTGGCGGGCACGGTGGCGACCCTCCATAGCACGTTCCCTGCGCAACCAAACGCGAAAAGAACGATGAGGTTCGGGTCCCACACGAAGGGCGCGGCGAATAGGAAGAGTGCGAGGGGGAAGGGAGGAGGGTAGTGTTCAAAGTGCCGCCACACTCACCGGCTGCGGTCGTGCATTGGGACCTCTTCGCAGAAAGCGGAAGGATACATCGTGGGAGGGCGTAGAGCGCGAGAGGGGAGGAGAAAGAGGGTCTTGGAAAGCGGCGCGGAGCGAAGGGGCCGCGCGGGAGGGAAGGAGCAAGACGCTAAGGGTATGAGGAGGAGGGGGAGGAGGAGGGTATGCGTCTTTATAGCAGCGCGCACCCACGGTGGGTCACGGCTGCCGAATTGGGAGGTGTCCCATTATTTCGCGGATTTTTGACCGGGGACCGCGAATCTGGAGATTTGAGGGGGTGTGAGAAGTGGACATCGTCGAGCGCGAATCTGGGCGCTGGGGGAGGCGTGGAGGTTCAGACTCCGATTGGAACTGCGAGGGAGTGCCGGGAAGCCGATTGATGGGGAGGACCCACAGACCCAAAGCGACACAAATCCACGTGGACAATTCATTCCCGCGACAAGCAGCGCCTAAAGGGCGGGCAGGAGCGCCTGCGGGGTTGGCGCCGAGTGCGCTATCGGCTCTGGATCATCTCATCAGCGGACGGGGAGCCCGCTCGGCCGGAGCCCGCGCTGCCGCGTGGAGAACAAAGGCCTCTCTCTCTCCCCTCTGCCCCTGCGACACAGCTGCTGCCGTGCCCCTCGATCCGCACGGCTGATCTGCGCACCCTGTGCACTCGTATGTCGCTCGTTCACGGTTGTTCTCCTTCGCTACCGACTAGCTCGCGCGAGAGAACGCTCGCGTCGGTCGACAGCGACGCCGCCACCCGACGTTTGCCCGACTTCGCGCTTCCCTCCGCGCCGGAGAGAAGCACGGTCCAGAGCCCCGCGCAGAGTCCGAACCCACCCCTCGACGTCCCCAGATGCCGCATGGGCTGCCCGCATCGATTTGCTGTGTCCTTCTCTGCGCGCACCCCGCCCGGCCTGCTTTGCCCCTCCCACCAGGCGATGCTCCGTCCCAACTTCCCCATCTGACGGCGCGGCGAGGCTTCGAATGGCCATCTGCATCATTGCGTCTCGTACTCACCGCGACCCTGCTCGACGCGCGCCCACCCCGAACTGCACCCTCAAAATCAAAACCGTCTTGCACCGCGTCCAGCGCTGCACGCCCCGGCGCCCGTACGTGCGCATCCCCGCGCTCGCTCCAACCGCCAGCCATACGTACCCCGCCACTGCGGGTGCGCAGAACTGTGGGTGGGCCTCCAGCCGGAGTTAGCGCGAACGCCGCGTGGCGCGACGGGCTTCGAGATGCGCGCGCGGGGGACGCCCTCCCAAGTCCTCCCAAGTCCCCTCCCCCTCCCCTCCTCTCGGCCCCCGCGCGCAAGTGGCTGCCCCAGGCGGGCCCCTTCCGCACACAGTGACGCCCACGCCCGCACGTCCCGCCGTGGTCCCGGGACTCCCACACCCCGCGATCCTTGCGCACACTGGCACCCGCACGCGCAGACACGCGCGCGCCTTGACCATAGTACCCGTCCTGGCAGGCCCCAGTCCGACCTCCACCGGTGTTCTCGCAGCTGTCCGCCGTCAGCTGACGGCGATGGGGTCGAAACGCGGGTAGGGGGGCTCGGACGTCCGGTAGGGTTTTCTGTTAGGACGCCGGGTCGCCGGCGGAGCGGTGCGCAGCGATGGCGACGTCGACGTCGATGGGGCCCTCGCGCCAGCTCCCCCCGCCGGTCAATTCTGCGCGCGCGCTTTTCTTGGCAGACCCAGCACGCTAGAAGGCAGCCTAGCAGGCCGGTCGGAGCGCCACCAGCGGGGCCGACGCCAGTGCCAGTCGAGCCCGCGCCGCCGCGCCGCACTGTGTGGGTCGCAGCGTCCCGGCAACCTGGCCTTGCCAACACCGCCGCGCGTGCGGTTCGAGGGGTGCGCGCGGGCCAGCGTTCGTCGCCGCCTCTCCAGGGCCCTCGTCGTTCCAAGACAATGGGTAGGACGCCGGGGCGCGATGTGACGAGCCCGTGTCTAATCCGATCGGGCGATTGCACGTCTTGTCTCGAGACGGATGGAGCATGTGCATGAGTCGCCGGTCTCGGGTACAAAGTGCTGCGGGCACTAGAACGTGTCCAGCTGGGATGGGCGGAACCGGTCCGGTCCGCATGACGGTCTTGGGCCCAGGCGGATCATCGGGGATGGAGGAGGCGACAAAACGGGTCATATTGTGCGTAGATTATAGAGGTGATGTAGGATACTATACCGGCAGCGTGCACTAGATTGATGTACTATGTTATACGGATCCAAAGTCTTGGGAAATAAAGGCACCTGCGCGGGAGCAAATCACCGCGCTATGGAAGCCACTCATGCTGCCCGTGTACACCGCGGGGGTCGCTCAAGTGTCCGCGCATCATGTGTTTTGGGCATTGAGCTGGTGCTGCGCTTGGAAATGCTGAAACCTGACTGCGTGACATGGAAAGTCCAGGCCGCACTGCGTGCACCTCTGTACAGAGGAGCTGCGATGGGGCGCGCATAAGTCACCGGACCTCCGGAGCGATTCGTGTGCACTCACTGCATTGGGACATGCCTCACGTACGCCGCAAAGTCCCTCAAAGTCCACCCGCACACAACGCAGGTGACCGGTCTCAGCGCCCTTGGAACCAAGCGTGAGTTCGTGGAGGCCGCCCCGCATGCATGACCCGTCGCTCACTGTACGCCGTGTTCCCTGTATGCATGGAGCTCTATCTCATTGCTCCGCTTGAACGACCTATGTGCACATGCGTGACTGATGGTACACTTGTACCCATCGTTTCGCCACTGTACCCATGCGGGGGCCTGAATGCAAGAAAGAACAAGGGGAATGAGTACCGCACGGGCGGCGGCCGAGGGGGCTACAGAAAGGCTCACTCGTTTGGACGCAGGAGAGGGGCTAGGCGAGAGCACATGTGAGGGATAGTTTTGGAGACAGAGCTTACGAACTACTCACCTCAATAGAGGAAACCGCGATTTATACAGTACTCCATTAGATGTGTGGTCTCCGTCTGGTCTTCTGAGTTGGACGAGGTACGGCAAGAGACCCTATGTCGCGGGAGCACACCGCTCTGCGCCCTCCCGCGCGCCTGCACAGCGTACTAGGTGGCATAAACAGATGGAGGCACCTGTCTGCACATGTGTGTCGAGGTATGATGCCTGCTCCCAGCACGACAATGGAAGTACAAACTCACCCGTGGAGCGGGGAGCGCGACGCTGCGCGAACGCCGCCTCGATGGGCGTAAACGGACGCGCTTCAGCGAATCTGCGTCTTCGTCTGCCTGTTATCCGTGACGGTGTACGACCCCATCACGTATACCACGCAGTTGAGCGATCGTCCTCAAGGGAAAAGAAGCGGGCCTCTTCCCAAAGGTTGTCCTGGGTATGGAAATTGGCGGCGGCGGATTTTGCGGTAGTTGGCTGGCCGAACAATCCTCGAGGCGAACGGGGCTTCAAGGCATGACAGACGCCGTCTCTGCGGTCGTTCTGTGGGAAAAAAAATGGGCGCCGTGGCGGCACAAGGGAGATTTTGGAGGCGGCGGCGCTCAGGGTTTTGATTTGAGGCGCTGGAAAGGGGTCTTGCGCTGACAAACGACTGTAAATTTTTCCTGGAGCAATTAGATGAGTAGTCCTTAAGACGAACGAGTTACGGCATCTATAACAGAGAGCGCAGAAGCGTTGTTTGACCCGAGACAAAAAAACGAGATTGCCATGAGATAAACTCGTACCAGCTGCTGCGGTCATACTTGCGTGTCCGAACCCCAGAAGTCGTGTACAACCAAGGTGTTGGACCCACTCAGTAAGTGGACGACGACACCGAGTGTCCTACAGCGTGCTTTACTTCTTCGTGAATGTTCAGCCGGCAGAACCGACAACTTTGATGGAGGACGATTGAGAGTGAGAAACCTGTAACCAGGACCCCCAGAGCGGTCCAAAGCGGTCGAAACTGCGAGTACAGTGAGTAATCCGAATCAAAGCCACCTATCGGAAAAGACACCCACTATTCAGAGAAGAGGCACAAAGGGGAATTCTCTGGGATGCGCCTGTAAATGGGTTCGGAGCTGTGTCACTCCTCGAGGCATTGGTGAACATCATTCCAAAGGCCGCAGAAATCAGACTCACCGCAAGGACCAAGCAAGGACACAAGCTTAGACATTCCTTTGGAGTGTGCAGCGAGATGCCATTGAGTGGCGTCGAGGGCCTCGATGAACATCGTGTGCTGAGACTGATTCGTTGAGACGGAGTCGTTTCCGGAAAGGGAGGGAGGGAACGCTGCCGCGAGTCATCAGCAAAAGGTGTTTTTAACGGTAGCGCCCGATAGCACGCGACACTGCCATATCGGGACAGGTCGTCTATTGTCTGCGCGACAAGTGATGGTAGCAGAACGGTAGCAGCTGATATTCATTCGTCTTTACTATGGGGTTCGATCAAATCTTGTGGCCGCAGACAGGATATGATGGATCTACTACAGGCACAAGTAGCTTGAACAGAAAGCTGTAGTCGATGATAGTAGACGATCATGCGCTCCTTCAAGGGTGAATCACGGGGCGCGCGGGGTGCACAAGAGGTTCGTATTTAGCTATACGGTTGGCTCGCGAGGACGCGAACACTGCGCGCGGCAGAGAACGCGATGCGCGCGACGATATGCGGACGGACGTCAGCGCGGGCAGGCGCCCGTTTCCCGCGAAAAAGCCTGGATTTTCCACCGACTCTGGGGCCTTCCCGCAGTGTGGTATGCGCAAATACACTCCTACGAACCAGTTACGAGGGGTGCTGCCGAAATTAATTGCAAGGTCATGGTGTGCACTCTGGGCGACCTTGAGGCCCGTATCGCACGGAGTTCGATAGACGCCTACAGATGCGCTACTTGTCTCGTCCCACCACTATCCTACCGATATGCTCCTGCTTTTCCTCCGCAATCCGTTCCCTTATGGTGGCAATACCTGCACTAATTCCCATCGTGTCATGCTCCGTCAATATCCACATCGGACGCCCAGCCTAGTTCGGCCCAGCTGAACTCCCCGTGATGCTCCGCCCCTGTCCTCCTCGATATCCCATGATTCGACAAGCTATGACCTCTGTAGCTTGAAGCTCCACCAATGCGACGGGGAAGAGGTTCTGATATAAGTCTGTTGATACTAGGCGGTGGAAGCTTGACGAGGTACGCTCTGCTCTACTCCTGCGTTCCCATCGGCGCAATTTGTCGACCTATTCCCTGCCTGCAGGAGCCCGGTGGCTCTTTCGTCGCGCCCTCACTGGCACAGACTCGAGCGTATCTTCGATCCATATGGTCCTTTAGGAACTTGGCCTTCCTTCAACAAGGGCGAGCACAAGGCGCCCTCGTACACCTAGTACAACCCCAATGGCCGCATTCCAATGCTCAGCGCTCAACATCGACCACCACAATGGCGACTTTACGATCTGGGAGTTGGGAGCGATCATCCTCTACCTCATGGACAAGTACGGCCTGAAGGAGGGCAAGCTGTCACCGGTGCAGGACGACGAGTGCGGCCGCGGCCGAGGCTACGTGCTCGTCCAGTGGTTCTTCTTCTAGGCGTCCGGCCGAGGGTGCGTCGATCAGCCTGCATGTGCGCGAAGCCTCGTTTGTCAATGTCTGACAATGCTCCGCGCATAGCCCCTACTTTGGCTGATTCCAGTGCCTGCACCCGGAGAAGCTCCCCTCCGCGATCATCCGGTATGAGAACGAGGTCATCCGGGTGTTCGGCATGCTCAAAAGCGTGCTGTCGAAGTAGGAGTGGCTGCTCGGCGACATGCACACGATCGCGGACATCTCGTCCATGATCTGGACCATCGTTTCCGTGTCGCACGGCATGCTCTCAGGCGTCGAGGGGCTGGACGTGCCGACAAAGCTCCCAGCGTTCTACGCGTAAGCGATATCGCTCACGAGCTGGTTAGGAAGCGTTGGAGCTGACACATTGTTTGCGGATGGCACTAGAAGTTGATTGCACGTGAGGCAACATATGAAGAAGACGCTCGCGCAGCAGGTTGTCCCCAGTGTGCCTCCGAAGGCGTAGGTCCGGTTCTCGTCGGCGTGGAGAATGGCCCTGAGACACATGGAGGTCAGTGTTAGCAGCGACATTCTAAAGTCCATTGCCTACGATGATTTCCTGCTAATTGTCGCGGTTTGATAGGGTTCGATGCGGCGGTGGCGTCCCGCTTTGGCCTCCTGTTGTTCCCAGACACGGGCGCGTGCGGGTGTGCGCGCCTACTGGACTTTACCCGCAACCGCCACCATCCCCCAAGTGCGATGTGCCACTCACCCTCGCGTGCGATGCATAACGAGACGGTGGGTTCCTCCTCACTCCCCGCCCTCAGTGTCTCGCTCGCCACTGCACCCACGTTTCTATCGACGTCGCCATCAACACGGCTTTTCACAACCTCTCGCAGGTGGTACACGCCGTTTTCTCTGTTCCCAGCGGCAAGCCTACACCCCAGGTATGCTCAGTTACTTTACGGTTCAATGTCGTATTGAAGTGGTATTCAGACCCCGTTCGGTCGTAATAGAGCCGGTGACGACGGCAAGAAGCGCAAGTCCCGCCGCACCACTGGCTCCCAGCGCGCGTCCCGCCCCCACATCTCTCGCCACATCGCCTCCGGTTCCGTCTCCCAATCTTTCACCCCTCGCTCAGTGTCCAACAGTACGTCTGACTATGCGCTCTCCGGTACCACTGCTGCTTATTACTATGACTCGGTTTCAGCCCTACGATGCTTCCAGCTCTCGTCGTTCAGACTGCGTCTCCGCCATACCGCACTGACGCCGCTCACACAGCCCCCGGCGCCCTCCACCTTGGCACTAGGTCAGGCCGCACCTGCAGCCACTGTTTGACACGCCGCAGAGTCGGAGCACGCAGCAAAGAGCCTCAGTACCATGCTCAACTTGTGAGTAGCTCTCAAATTTGTTCTGTTTGCATGCTGACAAGTAATTGCCGACGATTTCACCTTGTATAGAGTCGTGTACATCACTAGTCTGGTAAGTCCCGCATCTATTCCCTGCTGCTCATCACGCTCACATTCTTCCCCTGTAACCTGTTAGGTGCGCTTCTCCTTCACCAGTGAGCCTGAATGGAGCGACAAGGACGGCTTCTGGGATGTGCACGACTTCGTGCTCAAGTTCACACGCACGGCACAGACTCGCCGGAAGCAGCAGAAGGCGAAGACGACCACTTGGTGGATCCAGTAAGCCTCTGTTTCATGCGCGATATTGAGACGAGTTGGCTGACACCGTCCATCACAGGCGCCTGTTTGGCAACGTCGCCCTCACTGTCGACAAGGAGTGCACGCCTTTCGACGACATCCTCAACACCGGCTCAAATGAGGAGGTCCCGGAAGGTGGCAATGACGGCGACGGCGACGGCGCACGTCACGTCAGCCCTCGTACATCCTCGTGTTGTCTCGCTTATTGCTTGCACCACAGGCTTGTTTTCTGAATGCACATTGTAGTCCGCCTTGTAGAACGGCCGCTGTTTCGTATTTACCCTCGTATTTACCCTGAATGGATTACTGCGCGATTGTATTATTCTACCTGTGTGATTATGCGCGAGCCTCACGACGATAATCTTCCGCATGATGCTATAGGTTATCTGTCATCTCCTCCCCTAGATTTGACACTTTATCATGTGGCGCTATCATTTCATGCGCCGCAGATGACCGATATATGGTCGCGTGCGCACTCAGAAATGATAGCCCTGCCCGCGAGATACGATCATCATTTGATAGCGGAAGAAGCAGACGATAATACACTACGAGTTACTGCAGTACTTGGATGCTCAGCTACTGTCTATTGTCTTCGCTATCACTAACTATCGTACGCTACGAATGCCCCCATGCACTATCAGACGCTACCGTTTCCGCGCCCATTTTGCTGATGCGAGGCGCTGCGGGAGTGGCGGGCGGAGCGCCGGAGTGGTGGCAACGCAGGCGCTCCGAGCGGACATTAAGAGCACGTGGGGGGCCGTCCAATGAAGCCATGGCTCGATCGCCGCGGGAGAGGCTCTGTGCAGGCTCAGATCGGCCACCGCCGATCGTGCGCCAGATCGGGGCCCCGCGCCGCAGACAGCTGGGGGTGGCTAACCAGACTCTTCAGCCAGCGGTCACAATGGCCTCTGGGGGCCACCCAGTGCTCCATTCCTTCGACCGAGACACGCAATGCGCGCTAGGACGGCGTTGGAAACCTCCGTGCTGCTGTGCACCGAGCGAGAGCGGATGCACTCGCCGCCGGAGATGATCATCACTCTCTCGACATCGACTGTTGGCCACTGTCGTCGACGGTTCCAAGGAAACAAGACGATGCATAGCCTCGATGCCCCCGGCGAATGTGTCGCACTAACGACTACCACAATCGCTCACCTACACTCCTATTCTGCTGAGCTTGGCCAATCATTTCGTGAACCTGAGTCAATTCCGACAACTTATGTGGTTCTGAGACCACAAGACACAGTCTGAGTCTATATTTGTGTCTTCAATGGATCGTTACCCGAGGGCCTGTTATTATCTGACTCTGTATTATCCCATTTGCCACGACCATTGTGAACACTAGGACACTGGTCCGACCTCAGCACGGAGGGTCACGAATGAGTACCTTGGAAGGTATTAGGTGAGACTGGTGCGCAGGTGCGTGCGAGACTGTTCTTTTCGAGATCGGCATTATTCCTGCGCGGCAGATCAGAAGACTGCGGTCTGCAAGACTGGCACGGTGTTGGGAACAGCAGTGGAGCGAAATCAGCCACGGCCGTGTGAGAACAACTCGGACCAACGTACATACCACCGACAGAGCAATAGGCTCGACGGAGCTTTTAAAGGCGCTCTTCCCAGGTAAAATATCGTTGTATGGAAGTTGGCAGCCAACTATACGGCGCGTACTACGTGCTGGCAGCAGATAAGGACCAGTGGCTGCGGAGATACATTGGCCCGCGCCTAAAAATGAGAACTAGCGCAGTGCACGTCGGCGGCGCGGGGCCGCTTGCCAAGCAATCCGGCATTTGCAGACCACCTCCCAAATTATCGGGCAAGTCCAAAGAGCGAACGGCTGAGGGGCCAGCGAGAGCCAGGGGCTTCGCGGGCGCGGGCGGCGGAGAGAGACGCGGCCGGGTGGACGGTGGGAACAAGGTGGGAAGAGAGTGGTGCGAGAAGCCGCTCCAAAGCAGCGTGGGCGCCTGCGCGTCTGGGGCGCGTCGGGCTCCCTCTCCCTCCTTGCGAACGACCACATCGCTCCGCTGGCCGCCTCTCCCCTCCCCTCTGCTCTTCAGAGCACGGGCTACGCAGGCCCCGCGTCGACTTCAAGATGCCCCGCTTCACCCCGCTCCATCCCCGCCATGTCTTTCTTCCTCTTGTCTTCTTCATGTCCTCTCTTGCTCTCGTTCACGCCCAAACGCTCTCCACTAACATGCCCGTCCCGCCCCTCCAATGGATCGAGCTGACGGATCTTCTCGGCGGCACATCCCCTCCCCCTCTCAAAGACGCAAGCATGGGCCACGACGGGGCGAACACATTACTTATCTTCGGAGGCGAATCCCAGACAGGCGTTCCGACGGCGAACACTTACGCGTATGTTAAGCGTTTGATGCCAGAGAAACTTATGTTGAATTGGCTCTGCGACAGGCTGGATCTCAGTAATCTCCAGTGGTCACAGCCGAGCGCTCCGTCTGGACTCACGTCCACTCCGGCCGCAAGGTTTGCAATGGTGGCTGGAGACGATTCTGCGGCGAGCTAGTGCGTTTAGCTGCTTTCAAGTTCGGGATCACAAGCTCACCATACGCAGTCGGAATGGCCATATCGTGATTGACGGCGAGGGTGCAAGTGACTCTGCTGCTGCAGATATCTGGGTACGCGCTTTCAAGTTGAGTTAATCACACTGTTCACGTTCCAACACCTTGCGCGCAGGAATTCGACTACACCAACAAGTTTTGGGCTGCCGTGAATGTAGCTGGAAATGGCCCCTCATCCCGATGGGGTGGCGTTGGTGGTATCGACCCCCGAGTCGTCGACGATGCCCTCAACAACACCCTCTACATGGCCGGCGGTGCTAGCGGAAGTACAATCTTCGACATATCGGAAGTTTGGCAGCTCGATGTCTCCGGAACGCTATCGTCAAATATTCCAAAGGGAGTTGAGGCGTCTTGGAAGAAAGTTTCCGTTGGCACGACTGTTCCCGGACGGGTCAGCATGGGCGGGACTGTGATTGGGCAGCAAATCGTTGCAGTCGGAGGTTGTACGTCTGCTTCATCAGTTGACGCGATTACTTCTGCCTCTTGCGCCGTTCAAGACTCGCAAATTATCGATGCTACAACTGGCCAAGTCAAGAATCCCCATCCATGTATCTCGGCTCGTGTCGACCCTGTCGTCGTGCCAAACATGAACACCGCTTCCAGCAGCTTCAGCCAGCAAGCCTTTGTTCTATTGGGCACATTTAACAGCGGCCGATGGGACGATGGAGGTGGCCTGACTAAAGGCGAAGTGGTAAGTACAGTGATGTTATCTTGTGACGAGTTTCTCACTTAGCCGGCATCCACAGGTTGTCCTTGATATTGGAACTGGTTCGTGTTGTCCATCATCCTCTTGACCCTTTGTTAAACATCCTCTACAG
The DNA here is from genome assembly GCF_022376455.1 of Epithele typhae. NCBI lineage: Eukaryota > Fungi > Basidiomycota > Agaricomycetes > Polyporales > Epitheliaceae > Epithele > Epithele typhae. The sequence continues at coordinate 100,958 of NW_025954255.1, read as the reverse complement.
AAACTTGGGCTCGGGTTCTTCCCGCGGGCGATCCCAACACGTCGAACGGCAAGGCCAAATTCCCCCTCCCCGGCAAGGCGCGTCCGCACTGTCGTGGAATGGTCCTCTCGTCGGCGGATCTTCCATGAAGGTGACTGACACCATTATCTTCGGAGGCCGCGATGCTTCAGGCAACTACTTGTCGGACATATGGATCCTCCGCGCGTACAACGGGACTGTCACAGCCAATGGCCAGAAATGGACTGGTTATGGCAGTGGCTCGCTGACCACGGGTATCAGTGCCGATGGTCAAGGCGTTACCATCAGTTACATGACGGAATGCGCGGTCCAACTCGGAGGCACGTCAACTACCACAACTTCACAGTCAAGCTCCCCGACACCCACCGGCACAGGTTCCGGATCGAGCAACCCAACCTCCAGTGCGTCGCCCAGCGGTATTGTGTACGACACATCCGCACTTCACAAATATCTTCCTGCCGTGTCGGTGGCCTTGTTCCTCCCCGCGGTGGCCTTTTATCGACTATCGGAACGGTCTGGGCCAACAAGACCCATGGGACGCCACATGGGACTGATGTATCTCGGTGTCATCGTGGGTGCTGTTGCCTATGCTCTCGGCATCGCTGGCTTCGTCACCGCTTTCACGTCAATCAGCGTTGCACCCACCTCTTCTCCCACCAAGCGATCTACACCTCCACTTCACCTCCAAACATCACACGCGAAAGCCGGTGTTGGCCTATTTGCTGCGCTCTACTTCCTAGTCCCAGTTCTCCAGCTCGTTGTTTTATGCCTGCGTCGCACGTCGACCAAACCGTTGGACCCTTCAGACAGCAGGATGCGTTCCGACTCTGCCATGGAGAAGATGAGCGTAAATGGCCTGGGTCGTGCAGCCAGCCCATCAGCACGCTCTGGGGCCGTGCCTCCCAAGAAGGCGAAGGCAGGCGAAAAGCTCGTTCGTGGGCTGGCATTGGCACCTGGGCAGGGGTCCCCAGCCGCCGTTCAAATGAGACCAACGTGGAAGGCCACCCTCCATCGCAGCGATCCTTTGAGGTCGTCAATCGGGGGCATCGTCAACGCCGCAGCAGCGGCAATAGTCTGGCTGCGTTCTCGGACCCTCGGCCAACCCACACTCCCCGCAATCTCAGCGACATGAGCTGGCTAGACGCTCGACGGAGTCCTGGCGGCATGGTATGTCGTCGTTCCTCACCTCTTCCTCAGAGCCTGATTTTGACGTCATGCAGGGTGGAGAAGGTCTCAGTCCTACTGATCGCCGGGACCCTCCTTGGACCCCAGGCACGACGCCGATGGAAATCATGAGCACCAACGGTCTCATGCTTGAACAAGCACCGGAACATCCTGTTCTCCCGTCCGCCTTCGAGGGTTTCACCCACGTTCTGTTCCACGTTCTGGTCTTCGCCTTGACCGTTCTTTCATTGGTCGCACTCTTCCAGCGTGGACCCATCGGCGCGTTCGCCGCTTTCCTGGCGTGGTCCGTCATCTTCTACGGCATCCTCGTCGGCCTCTCGTGGAACGGTCGTCCGAACAAGTCCATCCTCTCCGTTATATTCAGCCGCCTTCGACACGAACCGGCTCGATTTTCACCTGTGCCGCGACCCGTCTCGCCAGCGGGCTCTCAGCCTCTGTCTATGAACGACTCTGTAACCTTCCCCTTCCCCTCCGACGGCCGTGGTCCGTACCAACATCATCAACCGCCGTATCGCACAGTACACCCCGGAGACCGTGATTATCCCACGTTGACGTCGCACGGCCACGATTTGGACGTTGAGGATGACGACGACGAAGACGAAGACTCCCGCCAGCGCCGTATAGAGGATGAACTCAGTCGCCGCGATGTGGCTGTGGTCACCGTCCCCAAGCGGCGGTTGTATCTTCTGAACCCCAACCCTCCAGAGGAGGAAGGGAGCTGATCTTGCATACGAGCACGGACGTTCTCGTCGACCGTGGTCGGCCGCATATTTATATATGCTTTATAGTCCTTATCGCATTGACTGTCTTGTAGTTACGTACGCCCACTCCCCGCGCCCGTGCAACCCCTCCCTGTCACGGCGTTGTCTCCCCATGCCCGCCTCGCCTCGCCGCCATGCCATCCCCTGTCGCATCGCATTGCTTTTCTGTCATCTCACGATATCGCTTTCGAGTCACTGGAGCGCATTTGCTCCTCCCACTCTGTAGTTTCATCATACTTTATCCTCGCGGACATTCTACATGCTACTGTATTATTGTGTCTGCAGGCAGGATATGAAACCTCGCATTGTCACACTGTCAGCCGTTTGTCCAACTGGTCCACACTCGAATTACTGGCCGCAATTGGGAGGCCAGCCTCATTTTACGAAGGCCGCGTGGGATTCGAACTGTTGTAACGCCGTTGCTAGTAGCTACTGTACGGCTTAAGACAGACAGACGTCACGTGGACGAGCGTGCAGGGGTGGCAGCCGGGGCCGTACCTTGGCTGTCTGGATCCGTCAAATCGGACCCTTCATCCCCTCCCTCTTTGACGAGACATCTCCACCATGTCCGCGCCATTCTCTCGCTTGCAACTTGCAGCGGCTCTGATAGGTGTGTATGCACCTTGATTGAGAGATAGCGTCGCTAAGAGCAGGCGGGTGTCAGAGTACGATAATGACGACGACGACCCATCCAAGCCGCGACGGAACGCACAGGAGAGCGCTCTCTTCCTCCATTTCCGCAACAATAATCTTCGAGGTCCGCCTCCAATAACAGAGCGCAAGACCTCGGATCTTCTCGGGGTCACTCTCCCCAGCGAGACAGCGAGCGTTGTGGGGCGCGACTCTATAGCTTGGGACCGACGGTCAAGAGGCTCTGTCGACGCCCTCCGGAATCCGTTTGGCCGCGACTCCACTTATGAAGGGGCACTGGATGAGGAAGAGGAGGAGGAGGACTTGGAAGTTGATTTGGCGTCGTGGGGGCTGGACGCCCTCGTGGACAAGGACAAGGAGAAAGAGAAGGCGAGGCAGCGGAAGAGGGCCAAGTCGGACATGCTGCCCAACCCACACGAAGGCCCCGGACGCAACGCACGCCCGATCCACTCTCGCGCCAACAGCGCCACCCTGCTCAACGGCCTCGGCGTGGGCGGTGCGTTCCTCGACTCACAGTCCACCTCCCCCTCCCCGGCCCCGGCCCCGGGCACGCCCAACCCGCTCAGCCCCCGTCGGCACTCGATAGGCGACCCGCTCAACCTCCCCGAAGCCCACTCCGACGATGTCATCTTCCCGCCGCGGTCGCGGAGCCCATCCGCCCACGTCCTCATCGACCGCATCCCCGCGGGCTCCCCGCTGCACTCCGTGCCGTTCCCGACGAGCGAGTCGATCCGCTCGCCGTCCCCGGTGCTCGACGGCCGCCGGCGCGCGATGAGTGTCGGTTCGATGAGCAAGATCCTCGAGACCGCCGCGCCCGCCGAGGACACCGATAACCCGTTCGCGCTCCGCCCCCCGTCGCCCAGCCGCATGTCGCGCTTCGACCCGAAGGCGCAGCGCGCGCGCACGATCTCCCAGGGCACGCTCGCGACGCAGATGATGCTCGACTACGACGAGCCGCAGGAGGACCAGCCGCCCGCGCAGCCGGAGCACCAACAGCGCCCGCCGACGCGCGAGCGGCGGTACTCGCGCATGGAGCTCATGCGCCCCAAGGTGCTCATCATGCCCAGCCCGCTGCAGAACGCACCGGAGGGCCCGCAGCCGCCGCAGCCGCGCGCGACGGACGGCTTCGAGCTCTCCGTGGAGGGCCGGCCGCTGCCCCCGGGCGCGCGGGCGGCGCGGCGGTCGTCGGTGACGCTCTCGGTGATGGAGCCAGGGCTCGCGCCTGGGGGGCTCGCCCCGCCGGTCGCGTCGAACTCGTTCACGCCGAACCCGCGCGCGAGCCTCACGCTTTCCCAGCTCACGTTCCGGAACACGCTCATGGTCGACGGGCAGAGGGACGTCGCGTACGCGGACATCGACGCGCACCTCCGGCGTGCGACGGAGGACGGGGAGCAGATCGAGGAGGAGTTTGAGCAGGACGAGGTGCCGATCATGGACGACGAGCCCAAGGGGCCGAAGCGTCCCGCTGGGAAGCTGTTCGGCCGCAGTCTCATCGACGACCTCGAGGCGAGGAAGGCGGAAATGCGGGGCAAGCAGAGGTACGTCCGTATTTCGTGGTCTCTCGTTCATTGAGGCTGACTTTGGGTGCACAGGGTGTTCCGAGGTGATGACCGACCGTCCATGATGCAGCGCACGCAAGTGAAACGCTCCAGCACGCTCATTACTCCGGAGGAACTCAAGCGGCCAGCCTCGCAGCATATGAACTCTTTCCACTCCCAGCCCGAGCTCCAGCGTCGGGGCTCGGTCAACGCCAAGCCCCTTCTCGACTTCGAGGAAGGTATTCCAGGGGCTCCACGCCAGAACGTTGGTCCTGCAGCTGCTACCAAGTCTGTATTTGGTGTGGACACACTTTGGGAGCGCGAATTGGCGAAGCTCAAGGTCATCGAAGAGCAAGAGCGCATCGCCGAAGAGGAGCGCCGGAAGCGAGAGTTCGGGGAGGAAGCGAGGAGGAACAAGAAGAAGAAGAACAAAGCCAGAGCCAATGATTCGTCCCTCCCTGTTTCGCCTGCACCTCCTGACTCGGAAACCCCGTCTCCGGCACCACCAGAACTTCACCCGTCCTCGTCTGGTCTGTCTGCCCCTCCCCTTCTGCCCGCCATTCCGAAGACCGCTCGGCGCCGACCACCACCCCCCACGGACAATGACGACGACGACGAGTCCGATAATGACAGCGACAACAGCGACGCTCCTCGACCCCGCACTCAGGCACAGACTTCCGGCTGGCACTCGGATGAAGACGAAGGCCCACGTAGGACGACAGGCAGCGGTCCGCGCTATCCCGCGGCGATGTCCAGCGGGCCGCCACGGCTTCCGAAGGTCGGCGGTGGCGGCGGCGACAGCAGTGAGGAGGACGTGCCTCTTGTTGCGACGATCGGACGCGCCGTACAGCGGCAGCAACAGTCGCGCTTCGGCGGCGACGACAGCTCCGACGAGGACACGCCCCTCGTTGCGGTTCTCGACAAGACGAAGGGCAAGCTGCCGTCGATCAGCGGCGGAAGTTTGTCGCTGTCTCCGCGGGTCGGCAACGGGGGCCAGGACGAAGACGAAGACGACAAGCCACTCGGTCTACGGGCTTCGACAGCGTTCCTCGGCTCTTCGATGGCGGGCGGGGACGGCGACGAGGACGACATGCCGCTCGGGATGCACCCCGACCAGCTCCGCAAGTCGCAGTACATGATGGCGGCCGCCCAGCAGCAGCAACAACAGCAGATGTTCGCGCAGGCGCAGATGGCGCAGATGGCGGTGGCGCACCAGTCGATGTACTTCGGGGCGCCGTCGATGATGGGCCCGGGCTTCTTCGCGCCGCAGATGACGGGCATGAGCGGGATGGCGGGCGGGCCGATGATGATGGGCTTCCCGCAGCTGCCGCCGACGCCGCCGCCGGTCCAGGATACGACCAAACTGGTGCGGGTGGACAAGTGGCGGCAGGACGTCGCGGTGGAGGGCGAGCGGCCGTAGTGGTTTTGCTTTGATTCTCACTCTGGACTGATTACCCATTCGGACTTTTCACAATCGTGGATGGACCTTGCTTTCGTCAGCTCTCCTCATTCTTCGTTCGCATTGGCACTACCGTTGCATCTACGCATAACTCGCATAATTGACAGTTTGTCTACCACATACATCGCCCACCACTATGGCACCAACCTGGTCCATAGCAGACCATTCAGAGATACAAGAAATATGCAGAGTAGTGACTCAACAACACCCGCGACCGAACGACACGTCGAGGCCACCGCTGGAATGGATACGCTACATGGTTGCCTGTTCCCAGAGTGAGCACCCGCGGATAAAGAAGACAGACAACAAACGCACCAGACAGTCGTCCTCCATGTCGAGGTACCACTTCGCTTCAGCGACCGCTCCAGAATACGGTCTAAACGCTTCTTCGAGAGTGTCGAGCACGAAGTCGTAGTCGAGGCAGAACCGCGACCGTTCGTCGTAGTCGTAGTTGGTCCACAGAGAGATGATATAACCGTGCTCACGCGAGAATATCTGGGCAAACTGCAAGAAGAAGCCGCACTTCTTACTGAGGTGGTTTTTCATGGCATGGAAGGCAAGCACTGTCAACGACGCCGATGGTTTGCCTCCTGAGCCAGCAAGGGCCTCCTCAAATGTGGGTCCTTCCTGTCCCAGCGAGACCTTGAGCTGGTGATCTGTAGCGTACTGAAGGGCAGCCTCATGTTTGAAGGCGAAACCAAATCGCCATAGAGGAGGTTCGTGAGTGCCATCGTAGAGGTCGGAGCGTCGAAGTTGTTCTCGCGGGGCGAACTTCTCAAGGAGATTCTTTCTGCGCTGTACAAGCATGGCAGCTCAGGACAACGCGACAAATATTAGATGAGGAAATAAATGAACGCACTGCCTGGCGGGGTGCCTCGAAAGAGGGTCTATCGTCACACGATACCCCAGGCTGGATCTCCAACTCACCGCCCTCAGAGGAATCGGACTCGTAGTCGCTCTCGGGAGGAGATGCATGGTCGGAGGTTGACGAAGGGAATGATAAAGCAGGAGGGGTCTCGGTTCCAATCAAAGTCCCCTTGCCACCGTCGGATATGGGGTCGCTTTGGGGTATATGAAGCCCGTGGGTGGAGTTAGCGACGTTCATCAGGAGGGTCGAAGTAGCAAGCAACACGGCGGATGCGAACGGTACAGCGGGGAGCAGCAAATAGCTGCCGACTCTGGGGTTTTCGTTTAGGCAGGTTTTCGATCAGGCGATGCTTGAATTTCTCCACAACCCGCGCCGCAAGACTCCAAGTCACTGATCGTTGATGACCGCTTCACCCAAGTCCTTTGGAGCCGTCCGGACAAGATCGACGAAGACACTAGAGAGGTTTGGAAAACGGCAATTGCACGCGATTGTAATCCGTTGGGACGGGCCTGGCACCGCTCTACGGCATCGCGGCCCGCTCGAAAACGCCCGTCACCCATGTGCAGCGTGACAGGCTCACGAGAGTCTTGGTGAGGTTTGCGCTTGTGCTCTCATCTCGTCGTCACTCGTCTGCTTCCTGTGGCTGCCTTCATATTTACATGCTGTCCTGGCCGCAAGTTGAACTAGTCGCTGGATGCTCAGTTTGGATGTAAGGGACCATGTTGTCGCATCTCTCGCCCCGGCGCTCGCCTGGCCCGGTCACGGTGGTGGTCACATTGGAGACGGGACTCCAACGGCGAACTTACGCGCCATCACTCATTGCAATCGCGCACAATTGCAATTTTCCAAACCTCTCTACTCTAGTAAGGGACTGAAGGATGTTGTACTACCTGCCGACGCCTCTGGGATGGAGGAGGAAGCTCGCGATAAGCTTCTTCTGCAATTCCAGGAGCGATTGTCGATCTATCACCGCCGCGTGTTGCCTACGGTCATCCATATGTGCCAACAAGCCCGTCTTTGAAGCCTTGTCCGCGAAGTGGCACTCGAGAACGAATAACCTGTATAAAGAATACAAGACAGTCAGTCTCTCCCCCGCGTTCCTCGATGCTTTGGATCGCCCAATTGCGGCACAATTCCCCTGGCTTGAACGCACATGCGACTTGTTCGCCCCGGGGCCCACTGATTTACCTCAGGAGATTGCAGCGTTCCCGGATGATTCAGGGAAGGCGTGTGGTTTCGCATCGAGTCGTGCTCACACTGTAACTCATGTTCAAACTCACCAGGTGAACGGATTAATCAAGACCGCCCTTCGGGATGAGCCAGTACTCGACCTGGCTCAGCAAATGGCAACCATTGGATTCGATCCCCACGAGATAGGGAACAAAGAGCTCGATAAGCAGTTGCGCTTCCGCACGGCCTCTGCTGAACCGGAGTCGAAACAGAATGCCAGCCCGATCAAGTATAGCAGGCCCCCAAAGGCACAGCTGAAGAACATGCCGTCACCTATGAAGACTAGACACAAGCTGGCGGTCGCGCAAGAACAGATCCAGGGGTAGGAGGAAGGAGAGGAATAGGACAAGTTGAACGGATGAGCTGTGTGGGGGCCTGGCGGGAGCGTTCAGAGTCTCGACGTATGTATCTAGTCTCCTCGGTCGCGCTCCCGCGATTATGTACGGCCAGCCTTCAGGGGGGACTGGACTGGGAACGCCGCGCAGGGCAAGGCAGGCAACGACATGGGTAGTACAAGTGCATGTAGGAATTGGTAGTAATGACGGACGCGTTTCGGAGGCGTTTGAAGCCGCATCGACACCCAGGACCAAACGACACGTATAGGCCACCGCTGGAATCCAAACGCTACATGATTGCCTGTTCCCAGAGTAAGCACCCGCTGATCAAAGAGACAACGACGAGCGCACCAGACAGCCATCATGTATGTCGAGGTACCACTTCGGTTCAGCGACCGCTCCAGAATACGGTCTAAACGCTTCTTCGAGAGTGTCGAGCACGAAGTCGTAGTCGAGGCAGAACCGCGACTGTTCCTCGAAGTCGTAGTTGGTCCACAGGTAGATGATATTGCTGTGCTCATGCGAGAATACCTGCGCAAACTCCAAGTAGAAGCCGCATTTCTCGCTGAGGTGGTCTTTCATTTCCAGGAAGGCAAGCGCCGTTAACGACGCCATTCGTCTCTCTCCTGCGCCAGCGAGGGCCTCCGCGAATGTGAGCCCCCCCGTACCCAGTGAGATCTCGAGCCGATGATCCTTGACGTACTGGAGGGCAACCTCATGTTTGAAGGCGAAACCAAATCGCCAGAGAGGGGGGTTATAGTTGCCATCATACAATATATCGGAGCGACGAAGCTGTTCTTGGGGCGCGAACATCTTGAGGAGACGTTCTTTGCGCTGTGCGAGCAGGCAGCTCAGGAGTCAGGACACCGAGACAGATAATAGATATGAGAAAATGAACGCACGGCCTGGTGGACTGCCTGGAAGGAGGGTCTCTCGTCGCAAGATTCCCCAGGCCGCATGTCAAAGTCCATGTCCTCACAGGATTCGGACTCACAGTCGCTCTTGGGAGGAGAGCCATGGTCGGAGGTCGACGGAGGTGGAGTGTCTGCTCCGATGGAACTTGTGCCGCTGCCGCTGCCGGATCCGTGGTCACTTTGGGGCAAATGAAGCTGGTTCATCTGGTGTGAGGTCCTGCTCAGTGGGAACGGTGCAGCAAGGAAGAAGTTCGCGGCAAACAGCGGGTATTTTCTGTTTCGCCGACGTATCGTCGGCCAAATGAATGGATCACGGGCGCGTGGCTGGGATCCCGTGATCGCGTTTTCGCGCGGACACGTCAGTGCGAGAGAAGTACAGCCCGCTTGGCTCGGATACTTATACGCACGTAGCACAACCCTCCAGGATACCTCTCGCTTGTTCCTTTCACTTTCCCCTCCTCCGGCTGTGAGCTCGGCTACGCACACCAGCCATGAGGCTGTTCCGCACCGTTCTCGCTCTTGGAGCGTTCGCTCTCTCCGTCCTCGCTCAGGACGGCAAAGAGAAGCATGCGTATCAGGTATATAATATGGCCATACAGTCCGTCGGATGAGCTCCTGCTCACCGGCCTACAGAGTGATGTCGCTCGTCTCCGCAAGATTGTCATCAACAGGTGAGCAGTCATGCATTCTCGAAGACGTCGAGCTTTAACTCGCTTTCCTACAGCCTGTACTCCCACCGAGATGTCTTCCTCCGTGAACTCATTTCGAACGCCAACGATGCTCTGGAAAAGCTCCGTCTCACTTCCCTCACGGAACCGGAATCTCTTTCTGGCGCGGAGCAGATGAACGTCACTATCAAGGCTTACAAGGACTCGGACGGTGCAGGACGTCTGGTCATCACAGGTACGTCCCAGCGCATGTGCACAGTATACGACCATTTGTCTGACTTATGCGTCCAGACACGGGAATTGGTATGACACCAGATGAGCTCACTAAGAATCTCGGCACGCTTGCGAAGTCTGGTACCTCGGATTTCCTGTCCAGGGCGGAGGGTGACACTACGTCGGGCACAGGCAACTTGATTGGTGCCTTCGGTCTCGGTTTCTACAGCAGGTACGAGACCATTTGCTTTCGCGTGTCCACCTTTGCCGACCAAGGTCACTAGTTTCTTGGTTGCGGATCGCGTGGAGGTCGCCTCTACTGCGGCGAAGACCTCCAAGAACCTGGAGCCGGCTCAATACGTCTTCGCTTCTGGTGTTGACGAAAATTCGTTTGATATCTACCCCGACCCTCGCGGAAATACCCTCGGCCGCGGCACGGAGATTACTCTGCACCTCAAGGGCGACGCCGTGGAGTACCTCGACACGAAGATGATCACCGACCTTGTGTGAGTGTCTTATCGAAAGGTCCAGCGTTGCGACGACTTACTGACGGGTGGTGCCAGTAACAAGCACTCTTCTTTCTCGACCTCGTTCCCCATCTATTTGTACACACAGAAGACCGAGTACGTCCCCGATGAGGAGGCGGAAGCGGAAGCTGCCGCTGAGAAGGAAAAGGCCAAGACCGAGGATGCGGACCTTGACGAAGATGAGGCTGTCGTCGAGGAAGTTACGGAGGAGGCTCCCGAGGAGGTTAAGACGAAGGCTATCCTCGTCGACGACTGGGTCCGTCTGAACTCTCAGCCTCCCATTTGGACGCGGTATGTTTTCTCTCTATTACTTCAATGGTGTCTTGCTTAGCAATAACGTCCAGCGACCCCAAGGAAATCACTGATGAAGAGTATGAGAACTTCTACATGGCGACCTACAAGGACTTCGAGAAGCCACTTGCGTGGTACCACTTCGCTGGTGACTCTGGTTCAGGCGTCTCCTTCCGTGCCATCGTCTTCGTTCCCTCTCGTCTGTGCGTACAGGCAACCTAAGTGTTGGTTCATAGCTGACTTCGTTCGCAGCGATGATGCCTACTGGCAAAACCCTCTTGAGAGCACGAGCAAGGACATTCGTTTGATGGTCAAGCGTGTATTCATCACGTCCGACCTCGGCGAGGACACGCTCCCCAAGTGGGCTAACTGGGTTAAGGTCGTCGTTGATGCCGAAGACCTCCCCCTGAACGTCTCGCGTGAGACCCTCCAGTCGAATGCCTTCCTGAAGCAGCTCCGCGGCATCATTATCAAGCGCCTTCTCCAGCTGCTCGGCCGTATTCAGACCGAAGGCGGGGAGAAGTGGGACAAGCTGCAGGAGGTCTACGGAAATGTGTTCAAGCTCGGTGCGGTCGAGGACATGAAGAACCGGGACAAGCTTGGGGCGCTCGTCCGTTTCCCTACGAACCAGCGCAACAGCACCTCGCTCGACGAGTACCTGGAGAACAAGAAGCAGGGCCAGAACCAGATCTTCTACCTCGCGGACATGGGCAAGCTCACGCACGACCTCGCGAAGAGCGTCTTCATCGAGAAGCTCCACGCCCGCGGCTACGAGGTGCTCCTCCTGGGCGACCCGCTCGATGAGGTGTTCATCACGAACGTGCGCCGCTGGAAGAAGATCGGCTTCCAGGATGTCGCCAAGGCCGGGCTCAAGTTTGGTGACGAAAGTGAGTGAAACGTCTCACTCGTGATGATGGGGAGGCTGATCGAGGACCACAGACATTGACGAGGAGGAGAAGGCAGAGAGGGAGATGTTCACCGAGAAGTACAAGCCGCTCATCGAGTGGCTCCGGAAGGAGGTCCGCGGAAAGAGCTCTGCGCGCGACATCGTCATCTCGAACCGCCTCGTCATCAGCTCCTGCGCCATCGTCGCAGACGAGTCTGGCTACACTGCCAACCTCGAGAAGCTCATCAGTGCGTCTCTCCTCTCCGTTTCTTCGACCCTAGTACCCTGTGAACTCACCCCCGCGATTCCAGGCTCGTCGCACGCACAGGCGAACCACAAGCACATGTGGGAGTTCGCGAAGAAGCAGAAGGTGCTCGAGATCAACCCGCGCTCGCCGACGATCGAGGGCCTCCTCCGCCGCATCGAGCAGCTCCCCACCGAGGAGGAGGAGCGCGACCTCGAGGCCGAAGAGGAGCTCCGCGAGGTCGCGTCGGTCCTCGTCGACGGCGCGCTCGTCCGCTCCGGCTTCGCCGTCACGGATTCGAACGAGTGAGTGTCCGCCTCGATCCCGCGCGGGGGGTGCTCCGACTGACCGAGACGCCCAGCTTCTTCATGCGCGTCGACCGCATCCTCCGCCGCTCGCTCGGCGTGTCCGAGGACGCGCCTACGGACACGAACGTCAAGCCCGCGCCGCCGGTCGACCCTGAGCTGCCGCCCGACGCGGATGTGCCCGAGGAGGACGAGTTCCTGCGCACCGGCCGCGGCAAGATCTCATGGGAGGTCGAGGAGGTTGACGAGTTTGGCAACGTGGTCAAAGAGGTTCCCGTTGAGACGAAGCCTCACGACGAGCTGTGAGCTGAGATGTGGTGTGCAGCTCAGGCGCATGTATCAAAAACCCACGGAAGTACATAGTATATTATTTTAGGCAGTCGTCACGCTGTTTTTCGTCCTGACACGCGACTTTGTGAGGAATATCTCAACCGCGAGTAAGTGCCAGACTCCGGTAGCAGGCGCGGCCAGCCTGAGAACGAAGTACCGTTGGGCGTCTTTAGGCCTTTAGGGCCCGAAGGCACCGCTTGGCGCGAACAAGCTCTTGCCTCAGCCACACATCCACCATGGCCGCCGTCCCCCCAATGCCCTTCGCGGTACCACCTCTGCCCCCCGGATGGACAGAGCACATCAGTGCGTCCTCGCCCTCCCCCCGACTCTCCACACGCGCTGACGTCGACCCACAGGCCCGACCGGCCAGCCGTACTACTTCAACGCGCAGACCTCCGAGTCGACCTACACCCGCCCGCTCCCCGCGTTCCCCATCGTCCCTGGGCAGACCCTCCCCCCACCGGTCGCGAAGAAGGCGAAGAAGGAGAAGCCGCTCGTGAAGACCCCCGTGCCGGGCACGCCGTGGCTGCGCGTGCTGACGACGGAGGGGAACACGTTCTACACGCACACGGGCGAGAAGCGGAGCGTGTGGGGCGTGCCGGACGAGATCGCGGACGCGGTCGCGCGGCTCGAGCGCGAGGAGGCGGAGCGGCGGGCGGAGGCGGCGCGGAACGCGCAGGAGGAGGCGGCGGAGCGGGCGCTGAAGGCGGCGAGGGAGGGGAAGCGGAAGGCGGAGGAGGTCGTGCTGGTGGACGAGGTCGTGGTGACGAAGAAGGCGAAGGTGGGCGGGGAGGAGGAGGAAGAGGAGGAATATGGGGACGAGGATGAAGACGAAGACGACGAAGAGAGTGAGGAGGAGGAGGAGTGGCAGAAGGAGGCGGCCGCGCAACTGGCCGCCGAGGCGGAGGAAGAGGAGAAGAGGCGGGCGGAGGAGAAGGCGCGTGAAGAGGAGGAAGCCCGCAAGCTCAAGGAGGCAGAAAAGCAAAAAGGGAACGCGCAGCTCAACATGCCAAACCGTGTGGATCTGTCTCTTGACGAGGCGAAGGCGCTGTTCAAGGTGAGCTCGCCGCATTTGGAGGTGTGGTCTCTTGCGCCGTCAGTCCGCTAACCGGGACGCCGCAGACTCTGCTGCGCGAGAAGAACGTTAACCCTCTTCACCCATGGGACACGTCGCTCCCTCTCTTCGTCTCGGACCCCCGTTACGTCCTCCTGCCCTCTGTCTCCGCAAGACGCGAGGCGTTTGATGAATACTGCCGTGACCGGGCGCGGGAGCTCCGACAGTCGAAGGTCAAGGTAGACAAAGAGACACTAGATCCGAAGCAAGAATTTGACAAGCTCCTGAAAGAGGAGGTGACGAGCACACGCACAAGCTGGACCGAGTGGAGGAGGCAATGGAAGAAAGACCGCCGGTTCTATGGATGGGGCCGTGACGACAGAGAGCGCGAGAGGCGATTCAGGGACTTCCTCAAGGAGCTGGGAGAGCGTATGTACTGGTTGATCTATGCACAGCCTGTGTCTGACATACATGCTCGTCATAGGGAAACGGGCCGCGGCACAGAAGGCGGAGGCGGACTTCTTTGCGCTGCTACGAGAAAGCGGGTTGGCTAAGCCCGGTGCGGTGTGGAAAGAGGTACGTCCATCTTGCAGGCACAGGGAGGAGATGTCCACATTACGTCTGTCGCCAGGTCAAGAAGCCTCTTGTGTCGGACCCTCGGTATGACGCAGTGGGCTCTTCCTCATTACGAGAAGAGCTTTTCAATACGTTCCTGAAAGCGGGCGTCAACGACGCCACTGCTGACGGAAACTCATCAACTCCTGCTCCACAACAGAAGGGCGGCCAAGATGGGGAAACTGAAGGAGAACGTGAACGACGTCACACGGAGAAGAAGGAACGTGCGGTCAAAGAACGAGAGGACAAAGTGCGGGCTGAGAGGGGCAAGGTCGAAGCCGATATCGACCGCTCCAAGATGGGCCTAACAAGGGAGGAAGGAGAGTTGCATTTCCGGTGCGCCGACTACTTCCACTGATCGATATACTGCTTGGCGCCGCTCACCCGTCTGTCCCTGCTGCTCATAGGACTATGCTGGTGGACGCGATACGGGACCCAACGGTATGCCTACCGCCCGTCCACGGTCAGATAGCTGACGGTGGCTTCCCATCTTCCCGCAAACAGGTTACCTGGGACTCGGTACAGCCACAGCTGAGCAAGGACCCGCGGTTCACCAACTCGCCACTATCGCGAAACCAACAAGTGCACCTCTTCCATTCGCACGTTGATGTGCTGCGCGCAAAACAGTTGTCTGGACTGCACGCGTTGTTCGCGTCGCACAGTCCAGCCCTAGACACGCCGTTCACCGCCCTGCCTGTCGCGTCGCTGATGTCTTCACCGCCGGTCACAAAGCTGGGGTACGAGATTGATGAGGTCGAGAGGGAGTTCGACAAATGGCAGAGGGAGCGCACGCACGAAGCGCGTTTGGCGTTTGACCAGATGCTGGGCGAGAACTCGTTTGTGGAGTTCTGGGGTCGTCTGGGGAAGATCGGGGGCAAGGGCGTCGATGCGAGTATAAAGTACGATGATATCGGGGAAGACAACGAGGAAGACCAGGTGGACATGAAGACACTGGCGAAGAGCGTCGACCTGAAGGAGATCGTGAAGGTGCTCAAGGCACGTATGCTGGACAAATGCATAGCATCCCGTCGTCATGGCTCACGTCAATCACCCCGCTGCAGAACGACAGGAGGTATCTCGTATTCGACCATGCGCCGGAGCAGCGCGAGCGCTGGCTGAGGGTGGGTTGCATCACAACTGCGAAGCGGAGACTGTTGCTGATCGCGAATCGCAGGATTACCTCTCCCAACTGTCGGCGCCCAAGCTGTCTGTCCACGCGCCGGAAAAGTAGCAGTGCCGGGCTGCGGAGGTGGGTGCGGAGGCTGCGAGGATAGCATGAGTTCATCCATTCTATGTTTCATCGGGCATGTCTCGGTCGGATGCTCGACACGTATCCCCCGGCTGTTCTGCCGTAGCACGATGTCTGACGGTGGGTGTGGGCGCCCGGGAACAGACGGCGTGGAAGTGCTTCCTGATGCGGGCTGCGGGGGCTTTGTGGTGTCGCCGCCGGTGTGGTGGGCACAGGGAGATCACCGCCTTCCCATGCGCGGGTTGCCCGCGAACTGTCGAGGGCTGGGTAGGTGCTTGGACCCGACGTCAGAGTGTGGTCAGGCTCAGTCGCTCCGGCTAGAAGACGCACGGACGTCATTCGCCCGAACAACGCGCGCGAGTATAAATCCCTGCGGGCGGGGATAGAAAGCCATCTCCCTTTCTCTTCTCTTCCCCTCCTCTCTCCTCATGCCCAGCCTTCCCGAGTCCCGTCAGCCCTACGTCGCGCCCTCGGCCCAGGACAGCAGGTCTCCCTGTCCCGCGCTCAACTCCCTCGCGAACCACGGCTACCTGTGAGTGTTCCGTCGTCATCCCTCTCCCGCTGCTGACGCCGCCCGCTTTCTACGCGCCACCCCGCAATCCGCAGCCCCCATGACGGACGCAACATCTCGCTCAGCCAGCTCGTTTCTGCAGTGCAGCACGTGTACGGCATCTCCCTCCCTTTCGCCTCCATCCTCTCTCTCGGTGGCCTCGTCAAGTGCGGACACCGTTCTGGATTCGGCCTCGTCCTCGACCTGCACGACCTCGCGAAGCACAACGTGATCGAGCACGACGCGTCTCTCGTCCATGCCGACACACAACCCGGCGAGACTTTCGCGCCCACCGCGGTCGACCCCGCGCTGCTCGCGCGCCTCCTCGCGACCACCTCCGGGGATGCGCTCTCGCTCGAGGACTTGTGTCGCGCGCAGGTGGCGCGGCACGCAGAGTCGCCCCCGCTCAACTCCGTCCAGAGCTTCGTCTCCAAGGGCGAGCTCAGCCTCATCCACGACGTCTTCGGCGTCGCCCCAGAGCCCGACGCGAAGGCCGAGGGGAGCTCCCTGACGCCCATTGCGTCGACGTCCAAGAGCGCGAACGAGGAGCTCGTCGTGCCCAAGGAATGGCTCGCCGTCTTCATGGGCCAGGACCGCCTGCCCGAGGACTGGCACGGGCCCTTCCGCACCGTCGGCGTGCACGACACCATCTCGCACGCGAAGCAAATCGGGGCCCTGGAGGCGAAGCTCGCCTCGCACGACGCCCCCGTGTAGGCAGCCCGCGCCCTCTCGCTCTCGCTGAGGAGCGCGCGCGCGCCCACGTTTTTCTGGGCGACGGGCTCCCACCGGTGCCTGACCGCCGAGGCGGGCGTGCGAGCGTCGCGCTCCGCACACTCGCCTTCCTCCTCGTCTATTCCTGCGTGGCCCCCGCTGGACGCACACGGCTTGTGGACTTTCAGGCTCTCTAGCCTGGTTCGGACCTTCACTACTTTACCGGATGGATGGCTGGGACGCTGTGCCTTTCCCGGTCATGTGGATAGGACATTTCATTTTGGAGCTTACCGATACCCCGCCCCATGTACTTAAACCTTCCGCTCTCTGTTCGCCGTTACGACCTTCACGACTCATGCATGCCACCTACATACTACGTTAACACGGATCCCTATTGGACTTGGACTCGTTGGTGGGCCGCAGCGCTCTGCGACTTTCCCGGCGGCTTTTATCTGACCACCCAAGCGGAGGATGGGATCGTCGTGCGCGACACAGCACTGGCCCCTTTTCATTCCGAAACCACCACCTCCACCACAGACTGCCCCTCACTCTTCAACGTTTGTGCGCCCGCCACGCGTCGCCGTCCTAGAAGATGCTGCAGTCTCGTGTCCGTGGATCGCTGTCATTATTTCGGTCTTGCGCGCCCCTACTATGGCAACCTGGAGGCGGGGATATAGCGTTCTCGCAGGAGTCCAGATGTCGGGGGCGACCCCGTGCGAACCTCTTCCCCGATTCGTGTCGCGCCAACATCAGTCTGCGGGCGTCTCCTTTGACATACGCTTCAACTTGAACAACTCACAACAGGCCTGTGGGCGACCAAGAAGAGACTCTCGCTCGGTACCAATGCCCCAGGTGTCGACGAAAGTCGACACGGCGTCCCCGGGCGAATCTCAAATCAGCCACTGTTTCGCCCACTGGATCCGTCCGGGGCCCGGGAGTACTGATGTGCGCTAGCTCGCGGCCGAATGTCAGGTGAGTGCTCACTGCGGGGTGAGTGTTTTGGAGGGCCACGATCTCCGTTTACCCCAGATTGCCCCGCATGTTTAGGTCGCGCCAGGATCAGAAATCAAGTTTGGGACGCCCTGCTCGTGTCCTGTGACCCGGCCGCGCGCTCTGCGGGGGGCTCTTTTGGACGGATGACGAGAAGGACGTGCCTTGCTTTTGGCACCCATGGGTTTCGACAGCCGCCAGTCCGACGGCTCGCGCTCTTAAAGCGCTGTTCAGAGTTGGTCGTGTCCGAGCGACGGCCTTCTCTCCAGCCCCCTCCGATATTTGCGCAGCGCGACGCCCCCAGTCCTCTGCTGCTCAGGTCGCGCGTCGTCTCTCTCCCCTTCGACGAACATGTCTGTCTCGGTGGAAGAAAAGCAGCTCGAGCGCAAGCTCACGCGTCGGGTCTTGTGGAAGTTGGACATCCATGTCTTGCCGTCTCTCGCTTTCGTGAGTCTGTTCATCCTCTCTACCCCTTCTGCGCTGCCCCTCTCAACGAGCATTTTCCTCAAGCTCTGGCTCGCAAACTTCATCGACAGGGCAAACATCGGCAACGCGAGGTCTGCTGCCATACTTATCACCCTTTCAATCCGCGCTCACTCCACTCCAGAATCGCGGGTTTGGAGCGCGATCTCCACCTCCATGGTAAACAGTTCAATACCGCTCTCGCCAGTACGTCAATCTCTCGGGACCATCTCGGGCACTCCTAATGCCCGTCTCCAGTCTTCTACGTCTCATACATCCTTGTCGAACTGCGTCAGTTCTCCCGTCGTTCCGTATGTCGCCCCTACGCTGACTGCTCCCAGCTTCCAACTGGGTGCTCAAGCGGTTCAAGCCCAGCCGCTGGCTCCCCTTCCTCGTGCTCGTGTGGGGATCGGTGACCACCCTGAGCGGCCTCGTACACAACTACAGCGGGCTCTCGCGATCAGGTTTTTCCTGGGGTTCTGCGAGGGCGGCCTGCTGCCCGGCATCGTAGGTGGACACGCTTGGCACGGTTCCGCCTCACTTCTGACCGCCGGGCACACCGCGCAGATGCTCTATCTCAGCACGCTCTACAAGCCCCACGAGCTACAGCAGCGGTAAGGGAGCGTCGGTCCGGGCGGCGCGTTCCACTTATCTGGCTTCCCTACAGAGTCGGCATCTTCTACGCGTCCGCATCCTTGTCCGGCGCCTTCGGAGGTGAGCACGGCATCCCGGCCGCAGGGCCCCCCGGGGCGTGCTTCTGACCTTCTTCCAACCCACTCTCGCACCCCGCAGGCCTTCTCGCGACGGCGATTATCAAGATGGACGGCGTCGGCGGCCTCGCCGGCTGGCGGTGGATCTTCATCCTCGAGGGTATCGCGACGATCATCATCGCGTGCGTCTCGACCACCTTCCTCCCCGCAGACATCCAGAGCGCCAAGTTCCTGACCGAGGAGGAGCGGACCTTCGCGGGTGAGTCTATTTTCTCCGTCGGGGCGTAGCCCGCGAACGCCACGGTTCTCACTGCGGCGGCGCCCCGGGAACAGTGCGGCGGCTCCGGATCTCCCACGGCGTTACGACATCCGCGCCGCTCTCTGAGCCGGCGCAGAGGATCACGGGGGCGCCCACGAGCGAGAAGGACCTGGAGAAGGCGACGGAGACCCGGGTCGAGTCGCCCAGCGCGGAGCCGGCCGTCGTCGTCGAGAGCGAAGACGAGAAGTTCGAGTGGGGCGAGGTCGTCCGAGGTAAGCAGGCCCGGCAGGCTCCATATGGGGGACGGTCGTACGGGCCGAGGGAGCTCATTCTGCCGCGCTCCACCGTAGGCCTCCTCGAGCCCCAAGTTTGGATGACGGCCGTCTCGTACCTGGGCATCATCGTCAGCCTGTACTCGTTCTCGCTGTTCTTGTACGTGTGCATCCCACGCGACTCGCGCTATATCCGGCTCACGCGTTCCCCATCGTGCAGGCCCACAATTGTCTCAGGCCTGGGTTACTCCGGACCCGAGGCGCAGCTGCGCACGGGTGAGCTCGTTCGCTTCAATATGGCTGCCGGTTGTGCCGACTGACTTCGGATGACCCTGTTCCTATTCATAGTTCCACCGTATGTACCCGCCGTGGTCCTGACGGTCGTGGTGGCCGTCGCGAGCGACAAGCTGAAGTGGCGCGGGCCCTTCATTCTCATGTTCCTACCCATCTGCATGGCGGGTAAGTTGGCTCTCCGATGTCATCTGGCGCGTATGTCGCTGACCCGAGCTCCAGGATACATTCTCGCAATCGCTGCCACGGTCCGTCGCGTTCTCGCCTGGCGTGATTAAGCCGCTCTCACACCTCTTCCGCAGAACAACACCCAAAGATACGCCGCTGGTACGTCTCGTTGCGCTACGTGTGCTCCCACAACGTCCTGACACGTCGGTCCGCCAGTGTTCCTGATCGCTGCCGGCATGTAAGCGCAACCGTCTCCCCGACTGCCCTCGCACGCATCTGAACATAGCGTCGCCTGTTCACAGCTATCCTTGCGGCCCGTGCATCCTCTCCATCCTGCCGAACAACAGCGCGGGGCACTACAAGAAGGCGACCACCGTCGCCTTCCAGCTCGCCCTCGCCAACTGCGGGTACGCGTCGCGGCATCCATCTCTGCCTCTCATCCCGCACAGCTGACGACATCCGCGCACGGTTCGCAGAGGCTTCGTCGCGACGTTCATCTACGACAGCTCGCAGGCGCCGACCTACATCCGCGGCCACAGCATCACGCTCGGCTTCGTGATCATGGCCTGGTTCGCGATGGCGGCCAACGTGTGCGTGTCCCTCTTTCCCCGCTCTGCCCGGCCCCGCTCCCGTGGCCGCGGACCGACCGCGATCGTCGCGGAAGCGCTCTTCCCTTCGCGCGGTCTGCGGTCCGCGGCCCGTCCACTCATGACATGCAACTGATCCTAATTTGCAGGCTCTACTGCGTGTGGGAGAACAAGGCGCGCGCGGACGGCCGGCGGGAAGACAACCTGCGCAAGTACCAGGAGCTCTGGGAGGCGGGCAAGACCCGGGCGCCGATCGGCGACCGGCACCCCCAGTTCCGCTTCACGCTCTGAGATTGAGCCCCAAGGGAACGGCATCCGAGTAGGCTTCTCAGTCGTGCCGCGTGGACGGGTAGGCCGGGGCGCAGTGTACTTGCACGACTTTTGTACGATAAGTAGCAGGATGCTTGCTTCAGAGTATCGCGGTAAATGGTTCGTCGGCGAAGGTCGGCTCTCCGGGATGCGGGAATCGGAACGCGAGGCGACTTAGTGCGGGGGCCACACGCACGGAGTGCGATTCGAAGGCTCGTGCGGTGACTGCCGTCACTGCGTAAGAGGCGGCGTGGATCAGCGTCACCGTACGGCGCGACAGCGGACTCCCGTTACATTACACGTAGTCCACCGAATGCGGGATACCCGCCGTCTCTGAGAAAGCTCGCACTTAGCGCTACGAAGATACTTACAGTTCTGGCATGAATTCATCATCATCAGCATCATCAGCATCCGTATCTGACGTACCAACGACGTGTATGTTCGGGCATAGTACCGTCGGAGTTCTCGGATGGTGCGCCTGCAGTGACCCTGACGGTATGCTTTCCGACCAAGGCCTGCCTACCCGATCCTCGCGAACCCAGCCGCCAGGGTGGGTACCTGCCCATGTGCTCCTTGTACGTTGTGGACGGCGGACTCCGGAGGGCACGCGCACGACCAGGATCGCGGAGGAGCGGTTCGAGTGTCGCCGAGTACCGGCGCACGACATGTCGCGTTGACTGCCCGCGACAGACGACGGCAGAACAGTGCGCATAACGGTCGCGTCCGGGTATCTGCATCAGACTCGGCGAGCGGAATATTGAGATTTTGTTGGGGAAGTAGCGGATGCGATCCCGTGGATTCGGAGCCGTTAAGGCCGTCACTGCGCACAGCACGCGGGGGGGGCATACAGAAACTACAAGGGCGTACACGACGCAGTGCGATGGGGCGTGGTGATTGCGTTGATACACCGAGGGGTGCTGATGCGCGCACCGTGCGGCGCATGGAAATTGGAGGACGAGATGGCGAGCCTCGGAGGGGCACCCACAACCACAGGCTCTGATTACATCCCCAAGCACCATGCTCACGGACATCCTACTCCGCCTCTGTGCCGTCGCTGGCGCTCCATCGCTCCATCCACCCCGCGCCCGAGTCGTCCTTGTTCTCCGCTTCGTGTCCGCCGTCTGAGTCGCAAGGCGGCGGGCTGGCGTGCTGCGCGCAGTTACGCGGGGAGCTACCAGCGCAGAAGCTAGCGGCGACCGTGAGTGGAGACCACCGCCGGCGGCACTCTTCGTCGCGCTCGCGCCAGTACGCGAGTTCGCTCTGCGCCTTCGGGTGACTTGTCGGTCGGGGCCCGTTCTGTCAAGGGCGATCATCAGAATGGAACGACGGAGAAAAAACGCGGAGCGGGAGTGGTAAGATGGAGAAGGGACGCGGGACGCTCACACTCAAACCCTGGAGAAGCAGCTCGAAGAATTTTGACTGCGCCGACGCCTTTCCGACCGGTCCGGCAGCTTGTCCGTGTGGACGCTGATGAGTTTCACGAGCTCCTGACGCAGACGGAGCAGGCTACCGAGGGAGATGGAACACCCCCAGGAGAAGTTGGGAGTCAGCGCACATAAACAACGATGGAGCGCGTGGGGCGCGGTACGCACTTTGCGAATATCATCGTTTCCTCGGACTGGTCTGTGAGTGCAATAAACGCGTTGAAGAGCACGACGTAGCGTCGGCACACCACCGCCACAGCCTCGTTCGTTGTCGTCGTGCCTCGGCGGAAGTACCCTCCGTGGCGGCGCTCTCTCCGAGCTTCCGGAGCGCGTCGATGTGCTCGGCCATGAGCTTCTGGAACACGGCCACATCTTGATTCGGAGCGCGAAAATGAAGGTCTCCAGCGGCCACATCCACGCGCTGCACTTCCGTGGCCATGTCTTCGGTCAGACGAATGAGGTGAGAGAGGGATAGCGGGTGGGGGAGGATCAAGCGAGCTATGGATAAACGTCTGAACGTAGTCGAGAACGGGGTCGAGTGCTTGTTTCCACAGCGCGTTCAACGCGGTCTGCTCCTCCTTCGTAGACCTGCGACGCCGTCTTGGAGCCGGCACCCAGCACCCGGAAATGCTGAGCACACGCTGACGTGGAGACATGTACTCGCTGCCAATCTCCGAGCCTGGTCCAGATCTGAGCTCATCGAATTCTCCCCGGGTGGGAGACAACACTGGAGGAGACATTGCTGGTGTCCCAGGACCGCTCTTGGTCGGAAGGGGCTCGTGGGGCTCACTTGCGAAGAACGTGGTGATGAATGTGTATTCTGCAGTGGCGTTGTCCATGAGGACAAGTAACGCAGAGCGTAGTACCGACTCTAGTGGTTCTTTCTGTGCATGCAACGTCGCTCATTCAGCGTGCATCCGTGTCGTAAACACAGCAAACATACGCAGTTCTTGTCCTCGGCCACGTATGCCATGGTCACACTCGGTCCGTCCACTTTTGCGTACGCAAGTCGACCGGGGTCGTGACCCGGAGTTTGCGGTACATCAATGCCACTGGTGATAGGCTCTGCCTTCTCCACCACCCTTGCCTGCAGACCAGGCTTTCAGGAAAGTGGCTAGCGCTTGACATGGATCACTGCTCACCTTGACCCATCCAAGTCCTCGCAGATATCTCCGGAAGCCAGTCTCATAGAACGTTCGCACCGTGCTGATGTACGTCCGCTGCACCTCATTCGCGACGTTCGCCGCGTGTTCTTGTAGGAACACGAACAGCGGCCGGTACTTCATCCACACTGACGTTTGCAGGACTTGGAGGTTCGTGGTCATGCTAGAACGAATGGGCTCCAGCATGGACAGGAAGAATGTTCGCAACTTGGTGGCCGCCTGTCCGAGTGATCGGCATCACACGACCGCATACAAACCGTGAAGGCACTCACCACTATCCGCAAGCCCTCTGCTACTTCTGACATGTCTCTCGCGGCCTTGACCCGGACTCTGAACTTGAGCATATCAAGTCTCCGTTTAAATTCCATAATTGCGGGTATCCAGGTGTCATCGACGCGGGTGTCGAGGATGAGTGTTGCGAGAGCGGGGGGTATAGACAGGTCCGCTATGAGATTTGACAGCGGCTTCTCTATTTTCTGCGTTAAGGATGAGAGATGGTGCTGACCGGTCGAATATAACACTCACTCTGCGACTCTTTAGCCTGTTGTCGATGTCTTTACTCCTGTCCTGCAAGTTGGAGATCTGACCAGAGACCGCAGATAGATCTTTCTGGAAGGTCGACAAAAACCCTTCCAGCGAATCGAGCAGATTCACGCTTGTCTACAATACGACCGTCAGATAGGAATACAAACTCATGTGCATATTTCGCACCTGGACCTGTTCATGCAGCTCGACGAATTCACGAGCTCGAAGCTGGGCTTCCGTACACATGTAGCCGACAGCGAAGCCAAGAGAATGACTGTGCTTACAAGACGACTGAGAGACGGCTGACACTTCCTGCCCAGTTCCATGATGTAGTGGTCTGACGTGGTAGTGTAGGGTGTATGAGCGGAAGACGGTGCAAGGGAGCAAGCTGTGGCAGAGGGCGAGCGCTCCGGAGGAAACGGTAGTCCGTCGGCAGGCATGCGCGGTCCGCTCATCCGGCGTCCTCTTCTCTTCCACCTCCATCATCTCACTCTCAGCTCTAACTTTGCGTCCGCTCCGCACCCATGGGACCACATGTGTATGGCACGTACCTCACTTGGATTGCGACACGCGGTTCTAACTTCTCGTGGACACAGCAACTCTCACGGAGACCTTCGCCTGTCTATAAAAGCGAGATACCTCCCAATGACTACCTCCACCCACCATGGCTGTTGACGCCAATGCTGCCGCCGACTCTTGGCTTGCCGGATTCAGCTCTGCCGTCCTCTCCGCAGACATCGACACTCTAGCCTCACTTTCCTTCCCAACGGATGGCTCAGGATCTACTGGTGTTTACATGGGACGTCTGATCGTTGGAAGGCCGCGATTCCATCGTGGCTTCCTGGAACCCACCCTGCACTCCGAAGTAACGGACTTGAAGCTAGAAAAGTCCCCGCATCTGTAGCCCCACACTTCCTTCATCATCCAGCTCCGGACCAACGATGTCGAATTTGTTTTCACTTTCGAGTGTATGCATGGACACGAACGATGCTACCCCCATCTTCGAAGGTACCCAGGGACACCCTGACTGGGAAGCCCGGCCGGGATATGCAACCCGATTTTGCGGCCTATGTTCAGGAGGTGGAAACGAAGCCCTACGTTCTGATAGGTAAGCACCAAATTACGTTCTAGTCGCAAATGCAGCCCTGAGACGTCACCGTCATGCAATTTCAGTCGGTGCAGGGCAGACAGGCCTCATGTAGCCGCTCGTCCAAGCAGATGAACATCCCCGCTCTAGTTGTAGAACGCCATTCCAGAGTTGGCGACGTTTGGCGCAAGCGCTACCCTTCCTTGACGCTCCATACGCCTTGGCGACATCATAGCTGTGAGTCTTGTCGTCACTGGGTGAGAAGGGACGCTGACCTAATGCTCACACGGCGCTCTACCAGTCATACCCCACCAACTGGTCTGAGTACACTCCCCGCGAAAATCGCGACTGGTTGGAACAATACGCGACGGGGCAGGACCTAGTCGTCTGGACCAACGCAGAGCTCCAGCCTCGCCCTAAATACAACGAAGAGACGCACGAGTGGGACGTCGACATCAGACGCGATGGCAAAGACTTCAACCTTCGTCCCGCCCATATCGTTCTCGCGACCGGCGCCCTCGGCGCGCCCACATCCCAGTCGTGCCCGACCAGGAGTCCTACAGCGGCGCGCTCATCCACTCCTACCAATACAATGGCCCGTCTGAGTTCGTCGGGAAGCATGTCGTGGTCGTCGGGCCGGAAACACCGCCATTGATGTGTGTCAAGACTGCGCTTTGCGTGGCTCGGCCTTGGTGACGATGATTCAGCGGTCTCCTACCTGCGTCCTCGCGCGAGATTTCGTCAGTCATGCAATTCGGCAATCTTGGCCGGATGACATCCCGGTGGAGACATCCAACCTGCTATGGGGCTCGTTCCCCTTCGGATTGCAAAAGGAATTGGCAATAGCATCTCAAGACTTCGTGGTGGATTCTCAACGAGAACTTCATGACAAACTGCGCGCCGGCGGCGTTCGGTTGACGATGGGAAAGGAAGGGGAAGGGTTATACATTATGACACTAGGGAGGTTTGGAGGTGCGGTTGGAGAAAGTCTCTCATGCATTTCCGTGCAACTAATTTCGTTCGCACGACGCAGACTTCTGTGAGTAGCATTTGGGGTACGTGTGTAGCGCCGACAAACATGCCGAACCAGGGCAGGACAATGGTGATGCAGAGCTCATAACAAATGGTCGAGTCAAAGTCAAGAGTGGAGTATCACTTGACCGCTTCACGAAGACGGGGCTTGTTCTCAGCAACGGGAACGAGCTACCTGCTGACGCCGCCATCTTGGCGTAAGTTATCCGGCTCCACACCAGAGGTGTGACTTTGTTTGCTGACGTCCCTCGTACGAGCAGAACGGGTTACTTACACATTCGCGATACCAATCGAGCGCTTCTGGGAGATGAAATCATTGACAAGACCGTACCTGTATACGGGCTGGATAGTGAAGGGGAGCTTAAGGGAAGCTATCGTCCGTCGGGTCGTCCTGGAGTGAGTCGGCGCATCACTTGGAGTTCGTGGAATTTCTGACAACGACTTCTAAAGCTCTGGTTCGCCACTGGTGATTTTTTCGTCAGCCGCTTCATGTCGAAAGTCCTTGTATGCTATCTCCGCTCATGACGGCAAGCGTACAAGTCAATACTGACCTTGCTCGGTTAGGGTCTGCGGCTGAAGGCGGGGCAGCTGGGAGTCCTTCCCACGAACTAGGACGGATGAGGATCCATGATTTGTTTGTGCGCTCAGCAGTGGACTTGGATCGGTAATGTTAAAGTTGGAGAGTGGGCTTCGTTCTCAGGAATGCTATCACGTTCTCGTGATCATGAGCTGCGGATTTGGAAACCTAGAGTTGGATAACAAATCCGAATATCTACACGTCGAGATAAAAGGGTGGGCGGATGCGATCTCTCAGCCCCCGCAACTCGTGACAGCCTCAGAACGGCGCGGGCCATACTGGAACAGAACCACTCCAGCCTCCATTTCTAACCCATCTGTGAGTACCCCGTGCCCCGCGTACCCACTCGCCCCGACTCTGACCGTGTCCCAGGCCTTTGAACCATGTCCAACGATGCCCACTCCATCGCCAGCACCTGGCTCTCCACCTTCTCTGCAGGCGTCGCCTCCGGTTCGGTTTCCGGGCTCGCTTCCCTCTTCCTTGCCAGCGGCTGGCTGCGCGAGTGGCTCGTCTTCACCTGGGACCTCCACACGCTCGACGGCGTAGATAAGATCGGCGCCTTCCTGAAAGAAAAGCTCCCGGCGGCGGCCATTTCCGACGTACGCCTCGTCCCGGACGGGGCTTGGGGGGCAGAGTGGCTGCGCCCGCGTTATGGGGCAGCCTTCGGGCTCGACTTCATTGAGTTCGGCATCCTGGCGGAGTGCGCGAAGGGCCCGGTGCGGGGCCACGTGCGCTTGGTGCACGATGTCGACGGGGTGCACCGAGCGTTGACGGTGTTCACCGAGCTGCAGGACCTAAGGGGTCACGAGGAGGGGAGGACGCTGCCGCTCCGGGACGATCTCACTGGGGTCCCAGGGAGGGACATGGAGCGCGAATTCAGGAGTATGTAAAGGCGATTGAGGCGAAGCCGTATGTGCTTGTCGGTACGTTGCCTTGCCGCTGCAGAGTCCACGAGTTACGCTGATCGTCTATTTACAGTGGGCTCTGGTCAGACGGGACTGAATATAGCGTCGCGATTGAAGCAAATGAACCTCCCAACGTTAGTCATCGACAAGAACCCCCGTGTCGGCGACAACTGGAGGAAGCGCTACCCGTCGCTGACGCTGCACACCATCAATAGACACCACTCCCGTGCGTATTTGCTTTCTTTCGTTCCGCGCCTAGCAAAGCTAATCTATTAACAGTACTCTACCAACCCTACCCCAGTAACTGGCCTCTCCTCACCCCGCGCGACAAGGTCGCGGACTGGCTCGAGACCTACGCCCAAAACCAGGACATCGTCGTCTGGACCGACACCGCGCTCCAGCCCGGGATCACCTACGACGCGGGCGCGCGTGAGTGGACCGTCCCGTCCTTCGCGCGAGCGCGCCCGCCGTTCTCCGCCCCGCGCACATCGTGCTCGCCACCGGCGCGCTCGGCGCACCCATCACGCCCGCACTCCCCGGACACGAAGCGTTCCGCGGAGCGACGGTGCACTCCGCGAGCTGGGCGGGCACGCGCGCGCACCCGGGCGCGGACGGCCGCGTCGTCGTCATCGGCGCGGGCAACAGCTCGATCGACATCTGCCAGGACCTCGCGCTCGAGCACGCCGCCGCCGCGTCCGACGACGGGGCGCAGGCGCACGTGCGGTCGGTGACGATGGTGCAGCGGTCGCCGACGTGCGTCGTCTCGCGCGACGGCGTGCTCGAGATGCAGAAGGCGAATTGGGTCGAGGGCGCGCGGATCGAGCTCGGGGACTTTTTGAGCAGCGCGCTGCCGCTACACTTGCTGAAGCGCGTCGCGGTCGCGAACCAGCAGGCGGCGTGGGACGCGGAGCGGCCGCTGCACGACAAGCTGCGTAAGGCGGGCCTCAAGCTCTGGTTGGGACCGGAGGGGCAGGGGCAGTTTCTGCTCGTGCACGAGCGGTTGGGGGTGAGTGATCTGGTCTCCTCGTGGTGGGCGATGCCGACTGACCACGCCTGTGCGTTCTAGGGTACTGTGAGTGTCAGCACGTGAATTAATCTGTGGACGTACTGCTTACAGTCACGTTTTCAGGGTTGGACAAGGGCGGTGCGGATCTCATCGAGCAGGGCCTAATCAAGGTCAAGACTGGTGTCGAGCCGGTGTCCTTCACTGAGCACGGGCTCCTCATGAGCGACGGGTCGGAGATGGAGGCTGACCTGGTCGTCTTCGCGTACGTGCACCTTCATCTGTAAAACTGTCATCGCCCACTCATCGGTCTCCGTGTCAGCACGGGCTATCGCAACATGCGCGACACCAATGCGGCGTTGTTTGGGGAAGGCGTTATCGGGAAGACGGAGGTGGCTTTTGGGCTGGATGCTGAAGGAGAATCCGCCGCGGCCTACCGCCCGAGTGGACATCCTGGCGTGAGTTCGCGCTCTCGAGCTGCAGAAATATCGGCTGATATGCTGCCCACCAGCTCTGGTTTGCCACGGGTGACTTCGAGGTCTCCCGGACGCGTTCGAAGCCTTTGGTGGGTGTTGTTGCAACGGGTCATATCAATGCTGACCGTTTATGTCGCTAGGCCATGCAACTGAAGGCCATCCAGCTGGGGCTTCTTGAGCATGATGGTCAGAGGAAGTAAGCTGCGTTGAGTCGGCCGTATTTGTACTACTACCCAAAGTTTTATCTCATGTCTGGTTCCTATCGTTGTACCCGTTGTCACCCTCATTATGTCCGGGCGGGACCGTCCTAATAGGCTGACTAGTCTGGGACTGACATCCATATGCAAGCATTGGCATCACGTGGAGCGCAACAGGTCTTCGAAAGTCTTCCACTTCCAGAACTTCTCTCCAGGGTTGACCAGCTCGTTGTGGCAGTCGGCAGAGTAGTCCGAAAGCCCTTCCTCGACGAGTATCCTGTAGGACCGCCACAGTTTTAGCTCCGACAGTTGCAGAAGAACTGATTACTCACCCTGCATACAGCAAGAAAGCCGACAGCGCCTTCGGCGGGTAGATCGCCTTCAGCGTCTCCCTCGCCTGCTTCGCGTCGAACGGGGTGACCTTGAGGTCCAGGCCCTTGGCCTTCTTGACCGCCTCGGCGACCTCCGCGCTCCCTATGAACTGGCCCGCGATCCGCACGCCGTCCTCGGCACCGGGCACGCTCGCACGCGTCGCGGGGTCGCGGGCCAGCTCCGCGAGCCGCGCGAGCGCCGCGCGATGTCTGGGAAGTCCGTCATCGACATGCGCTTGCCCGAGGTGTAACCGGTCGTGCTGCTGCTGGTCCAGTCGACGAACATGTGCGCGGCCCAGGGCATGAAGATCCCGGTGGTGACAGGGATGACGACGAGGTCGGACCCTTTAGCGAGCTCAATGGCGGTCGCGCGGTTCGCGCGGTTGGTCGTCCACTCTGGGTGTTCGTACCCCGGGAAGTCGACGTTGCGGAGGTCGCTGTGGAAGGGTGAGTGCAGGGGGCGGGCGAAGGTGAGGCACGCGCTCACGATGCGAACTCGGACGGGAAGGAGACCTGGACCCCGTTGCGAATCAGGGCGGGGACAAGCTCCGGGAGGAGCGTCGTCTCCGTCGAGGAGGGGACGATGTTCGCCACGACGGCGGCGCCGGAGAGAACCGTGTCCAGGGGGTCGGTGAACGCGAAGGCGTGTGCGCCGAGTGCGACGAGCTCCTTCGCCTTGGCGGAGGTCGGGTCGCGGGTTGTGAAGCGGACAGCGGGGTAGGCGTCCTTGTACTCCTCCACGAGAGTCTTGATGACGAAGTAGCCTGTTCGGAGCGGATGGACGTTTTAATCACGGTTGGTTTGAATTTGACAGGGATGGGCTACCGAGGTTGTCAGTGCCTCCGAGAACGACAAAAGTGGCCATCTTGCGGTTGTTGGATGCTGTTCACTGCGTGTCCGTTCTATGGGAGCTGCGGACTTCTTTTATACGTCCCCAGGGGACCACCTCACCACGTTCTTCTGCCTGAGGCGAAATCCGATTCAAGTCTAATGCGTACCGGAGGAGGTAGATCGATGCGGAGGTGAAATACCGTGCGTGAACCCACGCGACAGGAGTTCGAGTGGGTCTTGGCCCCACTTCCCTTCCGCACTGCGCGGTCGTCAGGTGGGCCGGAGTGAGTTGTGCAAGAAGGGGAATTCCAGCCACACGGCAGCATGTCTGGCGCAACGGAGGAACAGGGTTTGAACGTCGAAACATAGATGCGGTCTGTCGGCCCGGCCCGGGAGGACCCCCGAAATTGAAAATCTGGCCCAGGTCCGACGGTCGTCCCTGTGAGAGGAGCACAGACGGTGCTGTCCGCCACCAGACGGTTGATGTCTTCGCAGTCGTGGCTATTTCCGTTGCCCTTCTCGTACACCACCATCATTGCTCGCGGTCAGCGAACTGCCTTGCCCTACATGGAGAGCTTCGCTTTCACGACCGTTTTGGCGCCGACCACCACCCAACGATTCCGATAACGACAGCGACACCAGCGACGCACCTGGATCCTGCGCTCAGGTACGGACTTCCGGCTGGCATCCGAATGAAAACTAGGGCCGCATAGGACGACAGTCAGCAGCGAGGAGGTCGTTGCGCCGATCGGACGAGCTGCACAGCGGCGCCAGCAGTCGCTCGTCTGCAGCAGCAACAGCCCGGACGTGGGACAAGCCTCTCGTTGCGGTCCTCGAGAAGACGAAGCACAAGGTGCCGTCGATCAACGGCGGGAGTTTGTCGCCGTCTCCGCGAGTGGGCCCACATCCGGTGCCAAGGTCGACTGGGAGAGATTCCGTCCGGTGTCGGCGTTCTCAGGAGCCATCGCACCATACGGTCCGTCGCAGACCGCATCGTCAACAAAGATTCATGACAGCACTGGTCCATCGCGGACCTTGTCAAAGACATACAGGAGACATGTACATCAGTGGCTCGACAGTACTCACCGAGCCACACCTAAGCTCCGCTGCCAGAGTATGCAGGTACGCTACTGTTCTTAGAGTGAGCACTCGCTGATCTGAAAGACAAAAAAGAACACACAAGATGGGGGTCGTCCAAGTCGAGGTACCACATCGGTTCACTGATCGCTCCAGGATACGGCTTCAACGCATCTACGAGGATGTCGAGCACCGAGTCGTGGTGGCGTCCCAGCCGGCGCGTCTTCTTGTCGTAGTTGTAGTTCGTCCACAGGTAAATGATGCTCCTGTGCTCACGCGAGAATACCTGAGCAGTTCTTAACAGGAGACTGCATCTCTTGCTGAGGTCGCATGTCATGGAGAAGACAGCCAGTGCCGTCAACGCCCCCAATTCGTCGACGTTTGAGCATGCAACAGCCTCCTTAAATGTGGGTCCCTCGCCGCGCCGCGAAACCGTGAGCTGGTTATCTATTGCATACTGGAGGGGAACTTCGCTGTGGAAGACAAAGCCAAATCGCCAGAGAGGAGGTTCGTGGTTGCCATCGTAGAGCTCAGAGCGTCGAAGTTGTTCTCGTGGGGCAAACTTCTCAAGGAGATGTTCTTTGAGCTATCAAGCATGACCGCTCAGGACGTCGGGACAGAGGTGGTATTTGAGGGGGAAAACACACTCTGTGGTAGGGGGCGCACGACGCACAATGTGGTGCGTCCTCGCCAGAGTGGGACTTGCTCTCGGGAGGCTGAGATGCATGGTCGGGGGTCGATGGAGGTGAAGTATGAAGAGAAACAGTGTCTGCTCCGATAAAAGTGCCGTGACCACTTTGAGGCTCGCGGGTGGAATTGGCGAGGTTCATTCAAGGAGATGTCAATAAGTAGATAAAGATATCGATCCAGCGAAGTGCGAACTGGCTACGTGGCGTGGGAACCTTGCCTCGCCCACTCGCGGTGCACTTCCCACGGTTTCACGTCACGACCATCGTTATGCGAGACCACTGCGGTCGCGGTGGTACCATTGACGTCCATCCGACCCGTGGTTGCAACGACTCCTCCGCAGCCAGATTTGTCGTGTTTGTCTCCTGTGGTCAGGTAGAACGCGAAGACGGTCATACATTGTTGAGTCTAGTGGGCTGAGATAGTATCGGTGTGGGACTGGGCTGGGTACGGCGGGCACCTTTGCCGAGGGAGGCACAATGTCAAGGTATACAGTTCGTTGAGACACGGATGCAATTCGCCCTGGCATGGGATTAGGTTCTATCATCTGAGGAAGTTCGATGATAGACGACTATAAGGTGCGCTTCGAGGGTCGCTTGATCCCAGTCTCCTTTCTCCCCCTCGCCGTCTTTCTGTCACCTCCATTCACTCTACTTGGCGCAGCATGCCCGTCACATTCAAGGTCGCTAGTCATAACGCCAACCCCGTGCGGCCTTGCGCCGATTTAACTGGGGCTGATTCCTTCATATCGAAGGCGTGCCCAACAGAGTGGCTGAAATGCGGGAATATCTTGCAGTCCAGTCTGTCGAGCGAAAGCCTTCGTAACCTCATTCCTCGCGGGAGCGGCTTCGTCTCAACGGTGGTTGAGGCATACGGCCAGCACCATCATCTCGTTCTCCGGTACGCCCCTCATTGCTAGCATGTCATCAAACCCTCTTTCTCACGATTGCCCATATCTAGCCCGGACGACGTGTGGATTGCAATTCTTGTGCAGCTCAGCTTTTAGTGCGCTTCCCGGCGGTATCACTTTACAGGCGTGGAAAGTCTGACCTTTTCCTTCCAAGTGTCAACGCACACGCCGAAGAGCTGCGCCAGTACTTCGTGGCTCACCAAGGCAAGAAGGAACTATTCGTCGATCTCGAGCAGGTCGGAATGGATTTCGGGGCCATGGCCGTGAAGTTCTCGGAGCTACTCGATAAAAACGCACGTTTCCCGGGGCTTCCTTCCTGGCTTCTTTAACTCATGGTTCGGTCGTTTGATCAGGTCGTGGACAAGACGCTCGTAGAATGGACCCTCCCCGACTTCACCACTTCCACGGCGCAAGACAGGATCATATGTTCCGTCTTGCTCATGTCTACCCTGGCGAAGTACGTGCGCAATTCTGCACGTAACACGACGTCCGAAGCGCTGAAGCGGCGCCACCCTTCCACAGATACTTCGATTTCAGCGGAGGCATAATCTGCGGACTGCCCTCGGTCACTCTGCTGGGCGAGCGCCAAGACTGGGCGTCGCTGCTCGCTCGTCTCGACCGCCTCCCCGAGCTCGGCGACAAGCCCGCGCGGTGGGCCGAGCTCCTCCGGCCCGTCCTCCGCAAGTTCGTCAAGGCGTTCGACGGCGAGGTCGACGTCGCGTTCTGGAGCCACATCATCCTGCACGACGACAGCCTGTGCGGCGTCGACATGATCAGCGGGTGGATCACCGCGTTCTGCGTCTGGAACGCGGAGGGCAAGTGGCTGCCGTGGGCGACCACCGCGGCGCCGCCGAGCACGACGGGGAGTGTCATGCACGCGGGCGGTGTCTACGTCCTTGACGGAGTGGCGTACCCCAACATGGATTTCGGAGACATCCCCGCCGGCTTCTCAACGGTCGATGTCAACATCGAGGATCACCCCCCGTGCAAGATGCTCGCCGGCCACATCGCGTCTGCGGTCTCCAGCACGGACGGTCCCCGCGAGGGAGACGAGGGAGACACGCTGAGCCCGGCACCACAGTGGATCTTGTACGAGGTATCTGAAGATCTGAAGAGCGGTACTTGGAGCACAAGCGGAAAAAGGCAGAGGAGTGGCAGAGGATGTGGGACATGCTTAAGGAGTCTGACTGAGTGGCCCTGGATAGGAAAGATACTATGGGGCAAGTGATGTCGCTCGGCAGATGCGGAACTCTGGAGTTGACCGGATGCGATGAGTTCCGGGTGCGACGAGTTCTCACTCTCACTGTACGATGTAGTCTCGAAAGTCAAGACGACCCAAAGTGATGAAGATTGTCGTAAGCTGAAGCTGCTCAAATATATATCTGATACACCAGTGATTAGGACAACTCCGATGATAGCTTGTTTTTTCTCTTTTTCTTCCGTGCACCGCCCTCTGCAATTTGAGTCGCGGCGGTGGTGGCGGCAGATACTTTTTGTTCGCTCTGGATTAGAGCACGCTTCTTCCCGTTGGCGTTCTCTCCGGGTGGGGAGGAGGCCTTGGGCGCTGAGGGCTCTGCCTCCAGTATCGGTGCACCGATCTCCATCTCCACGTCGGCGCCCTCGACCGCTGGAGGGTTTGCAGCCTGCGGGATGACCACTTTGGGCTCGGAGAATACTGCACGGTATGTCTTGCGCGTCTCTATCCCGCGATCGAAGAACGATGAGAATTCATTGAGAAGGCGGAGGGCACAAGACAACTCACGTGCGCGCAGAATGAGCGACTGGGGCACCTTCGTCGACGCGGCGTGCGCAACGTCCTGCGCCACGCCCAGCATGGACACCCTGAGGCGCGTTCAGCCAGGGTCCCCGCGCACACGGCAGCGCGACAGAGGAGACACGCACAGGTTGCGACGTCGCGCGGCGCGCGCAGATCCGCCTCGCTGGACACGCCCCCGCTCACCAGCACGCCCTTGCCCTTCGTCACGCGCGCGACCTCGCGCGCGGCCGCCCACCAGTTGCGCTTCGCTCCCGCGTTGCTCTCTCCGCCTCCGGCAGACTCCCCGTCGGCCCCGAGGGCCCCGGCATAGTTGATCTCGAACACGGCACCGTTGGCCAGTGCGGTGCGGACGAGGGTATGCCGGAGGTTGAACGGGAGACGGGGAAGCGTGAGCGGCAGGGCGATGATGTGCGTCGTGAGCGGCGAGGGCTGCGTGTGGGTGAGGCAGGCGAGCGAGAAGGACGCGGCGGTGGTCGGTGCGAGCGCGAGGAGGTCGTATGGGGCGACGAGCGCGGCGTGGCCATTCGTCTTGGGGGCGAGTGAAAACGACGCGGAGGCATAGTGGGAGTACACATACCAGTCCAAATCCTTTCTCGCTCTCCTCGTCAAGGACGATGGTCAGCCGTTTGAGGTAGACGATGTTTGGCTTCTTGCGCAGCTGGGCGAGGAGCGGGTCGAGGGTGTTCACGAACGTCTTTGGGTCGATCTTGCGTTCTAGTGTTTGGTTGAATGCGAGAACAGTGTATCCTACTGGCAAAAACAGTCAAGTCTGGGTATGTAGCAAGGGTGGTGAAAAGTGTACTGACAGTGGACGAGCAGATCTATGCGGCTCTCGATGGTAACAACCTGTGCGGGTGTAAAGGCGAGCGGAGGGGCATCCTGTTCTAGTTTGTTTTTGCCTTTCTTCGAGGATAATGCTTGTGACAGCTGTTGTTTCGAGAGAGGCGGAATGGGGACATTGAGGTCGATGAACATTATGGACGGAAGGTAGCGCATGCCACTTTCTCAGCCTTGATTTCAAGTCTCCCCGGGCCGGCCGACCGCGTATCACACTGCACAGAATTTCAGGTCGACGATATCGGCCGTACATATGCAGGCCAGAGGTGCGGGTCATGTTGCAGCTTATAAATGTAATCCAATCCATCCCGGGGCATATACAATCGTTATCGCCGTTGTACCGTTTGCAGCACACAAAATCAGCCATCTGGTTGGGAAGACTACATGCATTAAAGGTTATGTCTCTCTGATCTGAGATGAGCAAGCGAGCCTCAAGGGGAATATATGGCGACGACAGCGGATGGATTGTCCAGAACAGATGTGGAAAAGTCATGATACATCGAAGACGGGTAGCTCGTGCGTATCGGTACATTGTGTATGAGATGCGGGATAATTAAGCGGCTAGAGTAGACAGCAGGGGCAGGACATCGTGGGGGTCGTGAACAGGTGAAAGTATGGCACAGCATGGGAGATGAAAACTAGCGGTAGAACCTGGAAGTTGAGAAGGACGTTAGCGTGATCATGAGCGCAAACATACGAGGCACGCGCACTTCTTGTTAATCTGCCACAGCAGGAGGCCGAGGTTGAACTTCGCGAGGCCGTCAAAAAGCGAAATGGACGCGCGGTCCTCGAACTGGGCCTGCAAAAGGTCTTCCATCTTGACATCCTGGCTCGCCATGCGGTTGGTGATACCGAGGGTGTGATTGAAGAGCTCGATGGTGAAGACGCCAACAGTGTTGGACGAGAGGACGATGTCCAGCTTGTCGAACTGGCGCGGGGAGTGGTTCTCGATCGAGAGCAGGATGCCGCGGTCGTAGAAGCGCTGCGCAGAGTACTTGAAGGACCCAAACTGGGGCATCTTGCCAGCCTTCTGCAGCTCGCGCATGTGGAAGTACTGCTGCGTGAACGGGAGCAGACGACGTTTGCTAGAGAGTGAGAAGTCAGCAGGGCAACTACATCCATGTCTGGTGATCAACTCACCCTTTGCCACGTTGCATGGTGTTCATGGCGGTCTCGACGTAGTCGTGATACTGCTTTATCTGCTCCTCATAGAACGTCTTGCGGTCAGCGAGGTGCTTGAGCGAATCCTCGAGGCCTTCCTTGTCGTGAACACGCTGCACGCGGCGGCGATTCTTGCTACGAACATCTCCAGCGATCGCGTTGAGAATACCTTGGTAGCCGTCCTGACGAGTGATCTTGCCTCGCTTCTCGAGCTCGAGCAGATGGAAGATGGCGTGCGCCTTGACTTCACGGAACGTCATAGAGCGAATGTCCTCGAGACGGTAGGCGGCGTCCGCGCCAGTCGTGGAAGGCATCCGGCGTTGATGACGCATCATGTCGCGCTCCATCTCTTCAAGAATGATCTCCCAGGCTTCTTCGTGTTCATCAGTGACAGGCTGCATGAGAGACTCGACCAAGTCCGCTGCAGGCTGGACACGGAGAATGGCGAGGACAGCTCGTTTGGCTTGAACCCACAATGCCTTCACATCTGCCTTCGGGTCTGAACACATCGTGAGCTAAACAACGTACACCTGGCGAGGAGTTGTGCATACCTTTGACACGCGCAAAGCGATTTGATAGCTGGAGCTCAATGGCAATATCACGGGCTTCGGTCAGCTCATCGT
This sequence comes from Epithele typhae, assembly GCF_022376455.1. Classification (NCBI taxonomy): domain Eukaryota; kingdom Fungi; phylum Basidiomycota; class Agaricomycetes; order Polyporales; family Epitheliaceae; genus Epithele; species Epithele typhae. The sequence goes on along the minus strand of NW_025954255.1, from coordinate 63,645 downwards.
TACCAACGTTGGGGACGCCGTTGAGCTCGGAGAGAATCACACGAAGGGCATCATCTCGTGTCGGGGCCTACCAACGGATCAGCAGGTATAATGAATACGTTGGTAGCGGCATACCAAGTCGTCTGCGTTGTCGGCAAGGAGCCGGTGGGTGGAGTAGACTTCATTAGGGGAAATCCAAATGGGGCGCGCTTGAACAGTAGCGTCAAGGAATTCGTGGGCGTGGAATCTGTTTCCGCGTCTGGGACGTTCGCCACTGCGATGTACTATTAGATCAGATATATTTCCCGAGGTGGACGGCCACAAACCCTCAATGAGCCAGGCCGAGACAGACCCAATAGTCTTCCGAACGTAGTCGTTGACAGGGAGATAGGCAGGGGTCTCATCGCTAAACTCGACACCACGTGCGATTTGGGTAAGCATCTTCGAGATCTGGGCCAGGTTCTTGCGAGACGCAATGTCAACCGTTGTCGATACGATATCGAAAGTCTCCGGGGTGCTGTCGTAGTTGTTAGCTATCGACGTCACGACAACAAAGAATCAACTGACATGATCGCCGGATTGATATACCGGTAGTAGACAAGTCTTGCAACGCAAGCGGCGCAGGCTTCCACAGTGGCGTCCGGGAATCGAGCCTAGAACATGGTGAGCTTCGCATGCAATTGTAGAGCAAACGATCGCAGCATACCCTCACGGCGGCCAACGTCTCCCTAGCCATATAGCGCATGCCGTAAGGCATCTTCGCCAATGAGGAAGTGATAGCACGAACGAACTCTTCCGTCCACCACTGGAGAACTTGGAGGTCTTGGAGGTCTTATGTTAGAGCAGTATACCATGCAGAAAGTAAGAAGGGACATACGGCGGATGTATTCAGCCCGAGTGTCCGGATCCTGGAGCGCTTGGTGGAAGGGAACATCCTTGGCCTGGGTGCCTACGGTTCCAGCCCTCATCTCTTCGATGTCGCGGCGCGTACGGTAGATCTGACAAGCCATCAATTTGATTGGCCGTGTGAGCGAGACCCTCGAACTCACGATGCTGGGGTCTGTCTCGAGATCAAGGTCGTCCGCTTTCACCACCTCCCGAATGACATGCTGGAGAGTGTCACGAATGTATGCGATCTGCTTCGGCCGCAAATAATGTACAGCGACATTGATGAAGTTAGGCTGCGAGAGAGCGATCGCTTGGGCAGTTGGGGCTGCTGCAACCTCGTCGTGGATCGCGGTCTACAGACACGTCAGTGATTGATACGCGACAGAGGTCCGTGCAATTACAAACCTGGAAGAACTTGAGCAAGAGATATTCCTCCCTAGGAGCCTGGCCGTATCCGAACAACGTCAGGACTACGCGCTCGACAAGCCGGCGGTTCTGCTCCCAGGTATCCTGGGCGGCCATACGTCCGAAGAGGCAAGTGAGATACCTGCCCTCCGTCTGAAGAAGGTGGAACAGTTGTTGGTATAGCTCGAGCTTGCGCTTGGCGGTGCGGTCCAGAGTGCTGGGACTTGCAAACGGATCGCCGTGCGCGGCAAGGACGGAAGCTCGTGCAGCGTGGATCGCGGCGCTCTCTGTGCCGAGACGGCGTCGAGCCTTGACGAGCTCCTCAAAGTTCTTGACGTTCTGGACGACGAGAGCAATCTTAACGTCGAGCTCGCTGACGTCGTTTTCAAGCGCTTGGTTCTCCCGGATGCGCTTGACGACCTCTTGGCGAAGCCGCTCAACCTTGATCTCCTCCTGGAAGTCGGCCTCTGAATCATCCAATAGATGCACGAAGTTCTTGATCGTGCCGACAGTGACGTTCGTGCCGAGCGTGAGTTGGCGGTACTGCTCGCGGGTCTCCTTAGCACGGAAGAGAGACTGGATTTGCACGATCTTGTCCAGGTTAGAACGGTAGTAGGCCATCTTCTGATGGAACGCGCGCCGCTGGATGACACCGCGGAGCAAGGCTTGCAAGATAGTAGCTTGTGGGTGCTTGTCCGGATATAGTCTCGCCATGGGATCCAATCGCGACGCACGAGGTGACCACGCGCAACGGCCTGGAAACCAACGACATCCGGCTCGACAAATTCGAGGCGTTTCGCCTGCTCTTGATGCCGCGAACGAGCAGGGCAGCACGGGCACACGCTTGGAAGCTTCCGACGGCTGTGATGACCTTGACTTCAGACAAAGCCTTCTGCATGGTGGCATGTCGCTGACGAGCGAGACGAGCGCGAGCGATGGCTTGAAGGCTGACGAGGCGGGCGTAGCCTTGCGTAGGCTCCGAATGAGGTTGAGGAGGCGTTTCCGGGCGAGGAAGGTCCGTACAGCGGCTTGAATGCGGACAACAATGTCAGTGACGTCTTCGAGCTTAGCGAGCTGAGTGCGAACGCGTCTCCGAACGAGAACGCCCCGTACCCGCGCCTGAAGGGCCGCGATACCCGACTCCGCGCGAGCGAGACGTGCGTCCTGGCGACTCAACTTCGCACGAAGGAGAGCGCCACGAGCCTGTGCCTGGAGGGCGACAATGTTGTTGAGGACGACGGGCTTGGTGAACGACTTCGCGATCTGCGTGTGGCTACGTTGCGCAATACGGGCACGAGCGATGGACTGGAGTCTGACCACGGACATCTTGCAGCTTTGAATCGCAGCCTTCAACTTCTGGAACCTCCGCCTAACCAATACACCGCGGCTTTGCGCTTGGACTTTGACGACGTACGGCGCAACAGCCTTCACCCGGCGTACGTGACGCCTCCATTGTTGCCTAACGAGAGCTCCACGAGCGCATGCTTGCATTGCAGTGATGAACGGCCCCAAGCTACGACGCTCTTGACGGCTCTGAACGAGTTGCCGACGAACAAGGGTAGCACGGGCAATAGCTTGTATCTTGGGTACGTAACGCTCTGCAAGTCGCAGACGCGCTTGCTGAGTCGCCTGGTCCTTCCGCACCAGGTACGCCCGCGCAGCGGCTTGAAGAGCAACGATAGAGTCTTCGCATTCCAACAGGAGACGGTCTCGTCCTGGATACCCGTCAGCTAGATTCATCCAACAGTGAACAGATTCTCACTTTCGTCCTCGGTCTCCGGCTCCTCTTCGGGCTCCTCGTTCAGTTCTTTCGCAATCTCACGGCCAATGTTACCGAAGTTCGGCATAGCGACACCGGCTTCTTTGAGACCGCGCTGTGTCTTCTGCAGCTGGTCATCTGAGAACTGCAGCTGACCGACGAGGTTCCCGATGCGGCGAGCTAGACCACGCCGTGCGAGCAAATGACTTTGGTGCGGTTTTAGTCAGGAGGGTCTTCAAAAAGGGAAATGAACCATACCTGAGAGCATGAATACAGTATATAACCTTTGGAATATTCTTCTTCTCGTACAAATCGGTGAGCTCAAAAATGAACCCCTGATTGGATACAATAAGTGAGAATGGGTTCTTGGTCTGCAGCACGATTACGCACCTCCGGAAGACCGACAGAACGAACGAAAGCGACGAAATGGTTAATGTTGTCGGAGTGCCTGAAGTCCAGCTTGGGTGCCTACGTAAAGACTGGTCAGTAAATTGCGCGATAAGGAGAGCAAATCGAACGCACCTCGTAGATCCTGCGAACAGCACCTTCTCCTCTGAAGACGCGCACAAGTTTGGCCAAAACCACCCCGTTCCTCATCTGCTCCTCCATCTCCACCACGCCGAATGGCAGTTCCTCTCCCATACAATTCTCGACCCACTCCTTAGCCTCTCCGACGTGACAGAGATATTCGTAGGCTTGAATGAGATGCCGTTGCACGTCTGCCCACAGACCTCTCGTAAGCCTAGAGGAGGGGAGAGGAGCATTGCCAGGAATTTTATCGCGGAGAAGTCGTTTCCGTCGAGGAACGCCGGCGACGTCGTCCGCGTTTGTAACACCAGGAACACAAGTTCTTGCTTCACGGGCTCCACCCTTGTCGGGACCGATTGCGTGAGTGGTGATTGCGGTAGCTGTTTCACCTGTAGGGGCCGTTCGGGAGAAACCTGTCTCCAGCTTTGAGCGCGATTCATCCTCTCTTCGCGACGGCTTGCTATGGCTCTGTTCTGTGAAGAAGGTACGGGGTCGTCCAAGGGATCATTCCCAGGCCAATCGTCCCCTGCGTCCCCACTTGCGATACGCTCAAGTCGTCGGACTGACTGGCCGGTCCCCAAATGATCCATCCCGCGTCGCTTCGCCATAAATGAGCTGCGGTACTGGGTGGGGAACATCGGGCTCGAAGAGGGTCCTGGCGTGGGTGAGGGCGGGACGCTTGTCGAACTTGGCCTCATATCAGGTGAAGGCGAAGATGCACGCGAACTCGCGCTTGACATAGGTCGGCGAGAGTGCCTGTCTGGGGCAAGAGCAGCTAATGCAGCTTCCCGATCGCCGTACATGGAAGTAGGACGTCTTCTTGGTGGAACCGACGAGGCATCTGGAGAACTGGGAACTGTGGTCTGGGATGTCGTTCCAGACCGAAGAGACTGGTCCGATGACACGGAAGACCCTGTAGAAGCCGCATGCAAGCTGTCCAAAGTGTTCGAACGATGCAAGCGAGTGGGTGTGTAGTCGGCGACATCTGCAGTTTGGGCGTAGGATCCGAGGTTTCGCAATGCCGCAATGGAGGAGGATTGCAGTGGAGTAGAGACGGGGAGATGGATCTTCTGGGGGCAGGAGTAGAAAATCCTTGAAAAGTGGGCGAGTCCGGGGTCTCTACAGTCACTCCGGTGTTGTTCGGCGAAAGCGGCGAGGCGATAATGGGGGCAGGCATTGTGTGCCGCTTTGATTGGGGCGAGGGTGAATACTGGGTGGGCAAAGTTTCGCTTCGCGCCGGGGACGGCGGCGGAAATGCAAAGTCTGTTGTCCGTGCTCGGGAAGGTGTGGTGTCCGTTGTTGCGCGAGACATTGAGGGAGGGGGGTCTGATCTCAATGGGTCAGCGGAACGATCAGCTTCCTGGATAGCGTGTATATGCGCACCTTCTGCGGCCCGAGAACGCTCTTCCCACTTTCCTCGCACTGCACTGACATCAAGACTTCCGCCGACGCGATGTGAGGGGGTCCATCGCCTGGTAGCGTTGCCGGTAGCGTTGCCAGTGGGAGTGGTCAAGAGCGTATTGCGCGACTGAGAGCCTGCGCGAGAAAGAGTGCCGCCTCGAGACGATGTCCGTTCCAGCAGAGCCTTCTGATACGCGAACTGGCCAGATTCGAGTGCTGAGTTGTGCCTAAGCCTGGCGGAGCCGTTCGAGGATGTGGAATCAGATCGCTCCATGGTCGTCGGAGGGTCGTGAGGGTCGTTAATAGTGGGACCCGGGCGGGGCCCAGGGTGATATGGGGTATGCGTAAGATAATGAGCGCGTTAGGTTGGGGACACAAGCCAGGATTGGCTGGACGCGAGGCAGACGACAGGCAGGGCAGATGAGAGAGCGGCAGACGTCGGGCACTTGGCGATGACTACCGCATGGTCCGTTTTGGGAAGCCTGCTCTCTCCTGCTCCTTCAGCCACCGATCGCACAAGCTTCATCGCGGTTAAAACACGTCCCAATCGCCCTTGTCCACAACATCTGCAGAGGTCCCGGCATCGGCCTCGGAATCACATGTGCTATCGACCACAGTTGCTCGACTTGGCTCTTAGACTAAGAACAAGGAGACTGATGGGGCGGTATTGTAGGGATCAGGGCGCTTGCAGCCCACTCATAATGCGAGCGATCTATGAATCGGTCTTGTATGCAACGCAAGGGACAGACAGTCTTCTCTTGTGGGGTCAAAATAATTGACCGTGCACGAGAGGCAGGCCGTCGCTCGAATTGTCTGAGTACGCGCGCGCGAGTGGCTGAACGGTGTCGCGAAGTCGCGCGTCGCGTCGACGCGTCCGAGTGCAGTGCCCCCGCGCCCATCCTGACCATGACCAGCTATGTCCGCACACCTCGAATCCCTTGTCTTGTCCCTGGTTCCTCGCGCTCGTCAAGATGATGTCTTGAAGCGCCAGCTTGTGGCCCACTGTGAAGAGATCTTGAGTAGGTGAGATTGGAATGTCTAGACGGTGGGAAGACGCGACCACACCTTTGGACGCCCAGCAAAGACGCGCTTTAAGCTCATACTTGTTCGCAGTCATATCGGGCATTCTGTGGAGAAGGACATAGGGCATCTGTCGGATTTGATAAAGCGTCACCGTGAGCACAACTCTTTAGCTGGTTTATGAGACATTCGAACCTTTGCTAGTTTTACAGACCAACACCTCTGGAGGCTCGAGTCCTCTCCGATTCACGAACCTCTTATCGAGGCTACTTGAACAGGTGTGTCCGGTCGTGACAGAGGCGATCCTCTGATATAAAACGTCGCCTTTCAGCCTGTCTTGAACAGAAAGCATGCCTCCCTGCAATTCCTATACTCGCTCGCTCTACTCCCACTCCAACTCCACTATCTTCCACCTTCCTTCCCTCTCTCGCGCCCCCACCGCCATCAATACCTTCTTCGAAGGCGACTACACCCATTGATGCGCGGTCACCACATCCCGGACCCCGAGGCAGGAGCAAGGCTGATCTCCTTCTGCAATACAGGCGACAGATAGGTACGTACTCTTTTCTCATCGCCTTCGCCTCTTGTTGAACCCGTGAAGGCCAGTCTCACATTCCTGAACACCTCATTCTACGTGACACGTTGTATCTACTGCAAGGGATTTCTGGCAAGTATGTCGAATTTTCCGTCAGCAAAGATGCGGAACAGAACAAGGAGCTCGTATTCGCAGAGGATCCGGTAGGTGTATCACAGAATCACTTCATGTAAAGCGCATTCTCTGACATCTCATAGCAGTATCACATACCGCCACCTACTAGAGCCTTAATCCTCCGACTTGCCGAGGTTGGCCACTTGTACCAGCGAGTCGACTCGTTCGTGCGCGAGCGTGAGGGAAAAGTTGGGGTCGGGATGATTGAGCAGAGCCTCTGTCATCACCTTCAATCACAACTCACCGAATACTATAAACTCATTGCCATCCTGGAGTCACAAATGTCAACTTCCCATCCGGTGGATGACGGACGTCCAAATGGTGTCGACGAAGAGCGGACTGGGGAAGAGGAGACCGGGCTTACGCTCAAACGACTCGACGTCTGGATCGAGGACTGGAGGCTACGGATGCGTATGATGAGTGTTTGCGTTGAAGGCGCGAAAGGTAAGCCTCCGTCCTATCACCTATACGTGTGCTGTAGATGCCCGTCAATAGATGCCCATGGAGGCGCCCTAGTGAACTTGATTCACGGCTATGCAGAGAACGGCGATCCATTTATTCGCAAATTTACCAACCAGTTACTAGAAGAGGTGGGCATCTATCATTTCTCAGATAACCCAAGAGTTAAAGGCTCGGTGCAGGTCTCAAAACCTTTTTTCGCGACGTTGCATAGATGGCTGTTTTCCGGAGAACTCGCAGATCCGTTCTCCGAATTCTTCGTTGCCGTCGACCCTGATCTCGCGCATCTACAGTATATGCAGCCATCTTTGCAAGGCATTGGTCAATTAGCCAACGATGGTGGGTTCGGTGGAGGTGATATGGAAGACACCTCAGAAGAGCACGCGGGCGGTCTTCAGCTCTGGGAACAGAAATACCGTTTTCAGAAGGATATGCTCCCTGCGTTCGTCGGGGAAACATTTGGTCGCAAGGTAGGTCCCCGAGACCCTGAAAAATAGCCTTTACCGAAGTCGTTGTGTCGCAGATTTTTTCTACTGGCAAGAGTTTGAACTTCATCCGATATAGTTGCCACGATAGCGACTGGGTAGCTACAAGAGAAAGGTTGAGCAACACTGGCGGCAGTGAGTATTCACCACGGTCATGAAGAGCTCGTCGATACTCATGAAACAAAGCCCTACAATATAGTGACATTGTAGGACTAGAGCGTTCCATCGACAACGCGTACCAGATTGCCAGCCAACGCCTCTTTGACGTGTTTTTCGACAAATATCGACTACTCGACCACCTTATGGCGTATAAGAACTACCTCTTGCTCGGATACGGAGACTTCGCTGAACAGCTTATGGATACCCTGGGGTAAGTACTCCGAGTACTCGGTGAAATGTCGATGGCCCGGTATCTCATAGGTCACTCCCAGACCAAGCTTGTCACGGCCAGCAAATGCTCTCTATCGCCATAACCTCACCGCCACGCTTGAGTCCGCCCTTCGCTCAACAAACGCACAGAACGATCCGCCGGACGTGCTTCGCAGGCTCGACGCACGTATGCTCGAGTACTCGCACGGGGAGATCGGATGGGACGTTTTCACGCTAGAATACAAGGTTGACGCACCGATTGACACGGTACTCGATCCCGCCGCGATTGTCAAGTATCTCAAACTGTTCCACCATCTATGGAAAGTCAAGCGCATTTCGAGCACGCTCAACAGCACATGGATGCGAGTTGCGGGTGGGGCGAAGACCTTCCTCCGTGTACCCGGTATGCCATTCAATTCTTTCTCTCCGACGCAACATGCTCACAATGGGGATCCAGAGCTAGAGTACGACTGGCACCAGATACGCCTTGTGATGGCTGAGATGGTGCACTTCATACGCCAGCTTGAGACTTACTGCCATCTCGAGGTCATCGAATGCTCTTGGCAAGACCTCTTCCAGTTCATTCAAAAGAAAGAGGGTGACCTCGATGCCCTGATCGAGAACCATCGCGCATATCTCGACCGCATGGTCAAGAAGGTACTCTTACTCAGTCCAAAGGCCGGTCGAGAAGAGAACATGCTCAATCATGTCCGGGAAGTCTTCACACTGATCTTACAGTTCCGTGAGGCTGCGGTATGTGTCATCTCTGTTTAATGTCCTCAGCTAAACGAATACCTGCGTCAGGATGACCTGTACAACTACTGTCTTTCTGAGTCGGCACGGAGGGATGCGGAGAAAGATACTGCGAGAGTTCGTCATGCCCCCACATCCGGTGATCTTGCCCTTGCTGATATCTACATATCAGGGCGTTTACACGCGCGTCGATCCCAACGCTGGCCGCTATACCCAAGAATCACTCCCGGATATCCTTTCTCGCGTCAAGGACTACGGCTCAGCATTCTCAGAGCGTGTTCAGACGATCGTACAGGGTCTGGCCACACATCCCGATCTCGACTGTCGCTTCTTGGGGATACGGCTTTCTTTCTCAGACTTCTACAAGACGAAGAAGGACCAGCCGCAGCGGGCTTGATTTTGGATGTATCATTGCGAAGTGTGCTCAATTAGCTGTGTACAACATACAGGGTACTGCGGGTGATTATAGGAGGCAACTTGAAAGCGTGAAAAGCCGTGAGTCATCTATATGCAACGTATCTAATCGTGATGAGGGGTAGCGATCTTGGGCTCCCGATAGAGGCGAAGCAAGAGGGAGCTGCAAACAACGGAAACGGACCTGAAAGCACACGAGGGTCAGCCTTGGAACGCAGAAGAAAAAGCACATCGACTTACGAAAGCGCCATAGCCAAGGACGCCCACACAGGAGAGAGCCTTGCATGTCCAGCCGGGTATACAACACCGGCTGCGATGGGCAGAGCGACCAAGTTGTAAACTGAAGCCCACATCTTGAACGCATCGCGTCAGCCTCGACTCATACCCACACCAGACAAAAACTCACGAAGTTAAACTTCACGCGGTTAAACACGACGCGCGACAGATCCGTGAGTGTCAACAGGCCCCGCAAGTTCGAGGACACCAGGATGAACGCCGCGCTCGAGATCGCGACGTCGCTCCCCGAACCGATCGCAATTCCGACGTCCGCGGCAGCGAGAGCGGGTGCGTCGTTGATCCCGTCGCCCACCATTGCGACGATGCACCGTTCGTTGAGGCGACGCCGGCCCAGGAGACGGGCCACCTTGCTAAGGGGGCGTTTCTGCCCCACACGCTGGAGGTTTTGGATCTGCTCGGCCTGAACGCAACAATGTCAATGGTGGGCTCTGGGTAAAGTCAGGAGAATCATCACACCTTCTGGTGAGGGAGGACTTCAGCGATGACGTTTGTCTCCGGAATACCGACCCCGCGCGCAACAGCTTTGGCGGTGATAGTGTTGTCGCCCGAGATCATCCACGTCCCAAGGCCTTGCGCCTGCAGGCGCGCGATCACTTCCTTGGCTTCGGGGCGAACCTTGTCCGCAACAGCGAAGACCGCGACGACCACGAACGCCTCATCGCCTTCCTCCGCACGTTTCACGGCAAGGAGCACAACGCTCTTGCCCTCCGACTTCCACGCGAACAGCAGGTCCGCAACCCGCCCGTCCACCCGCGCCCCGTGCTCCTCCATCCACGCCTCGTTGCCGACGACCGCCGTCGCGCCCAGCTCCGCGCACGTCCCCTTCAGCCCCCGCCCTGCAGTTTCCTCCACGCCGGCCGTGACAACCGCGCGGGCGCCGTGCGCCGCGCAGTACGCGCGCAAGGCCGTCGCGAGCGGGTGCGAGCTCGCGCCCTCGATCTCCATCGCGATGCCCAGCACCTCTTCCTTCTTCAGGCCGAACGCGGGCGTGACGTCCGCGTCCGTGACCTGCGGCGCGCCGCCCTCGGTGAGCGTGCCGGTCTTGTCGAAAACGACGACGTCGAGCTGCGCGGCCTCCTGGAAGGCCTCGCCGCCACCGCGGGCGAGGATGCCGAAGCGCGCGGCGAGCCCGGAGCCGACGAGGAGCGCGGTGGGCGCGGCGAGGCCGATGCCGCACGGGCAGGCGACGACGAAGACGGCGATCGCGAACTCGAGCGACCATACGGGCCAGCCGCCGACTTCGATGTCGAGGTAGTCGGGCGGGAGCGCGCCGCTGAGACCGAGGCTGAGCCAGATGACCCAGGTGGCGATCGCGAGGAGGGTGACGACGGGGACGAAGTAGCCGGTGACGAGGTCGACGACGCGCTCGATGGGGGCGCGGCGCGATTGACCTTCGCGGACAACCTTCACGACGTGGTCCAGCCTGTATGATTGTGAGTCGGTCGGTGGGCATGGAAAGCTGTGAGGAACACTCACATCGTTTGTCCCCCGATCTCGTCGACGCGCACGTCTACGACGCCAGCCTTGTTGATGGTGCCCAAGAACACCTGGTCGCCGAGCTGCTTCTTGACGAGGCGCGACTCGCCGGTGAGGGAGCTTTCGTCGAACGCACCGCCTTCTCCGGAGATGACTGTTCCGTCGGCCGGTGGGCTCGCTCCGTTTAGTACGCGCACGATGTCGCCGACTTCAAGGAGCTCTGCGCCGATGCGCTCAACCTTGGTTCCTGGCTTAGCAGTAACGTTAAGTTCTTCCGCCTGAGTGTCGCCCTTTTCTGGGTCGGCGCCCTCGATCGTTGAGGCGCGCGACAGCTCTGATGATGATGCGACAGATTTGTCCACGACAAGGAGGGCGGTCGTTGGGCGCAGCCTGCCGAGGGCAGTGATGGCATCCGCAGTGCGACCTTTGCTGTAGCTTTCAAGGTATCGTCCTGGGCAAGTCGAGTAAATCGTCAGCAAATGGCGAGCATAAAGTTTCAAGACCACTTACCGGCCAGAAGGAACATCGTCAAGAGCACGACCGAGTCAAAGTATGTAGTCGTATCCCCCATCCCAGAAGATGAGGGCTCTTGCACCGCCGCGAGCGCGAGGAGCGCTATGGACGCAAAGTACGCCACACTAACTCCAGTGGAAACCTAACTGGAGTAAGTCACCATCGAGTACGTGTGGGGCAGAGGACTCACCAGGAGGTTCATACTTCCAAATCTCACAAAACGCCTCCAAACCGGAACGCGGCTTCCCTGACGCCACAAGGCGTAGATCTCCTTGAGGCTGCGTCTGTGGAACGTACCCGCGCTATAGAACATGACCGGGGTCGCCATGAAAAACAGCGCCCACTCGGCGCGAGACACATTCCCGGTCCAGAGAGGCTCTTCCAGCCACTGACGGACGGAGTTGTCGGGGGAAACGAGCGTCATGTAGACGATACCGAGGATGAAGGTGGGAACGGCCGCGACGACGGAGAAAAGCAGCCGGCTGAGTAGGTGACGTTGTTCGCGCCGTTGCATAAAGCGAGCCCGATCCTCCAGCGATGGAGGCTGGTAGATGGTGGCTGTGAAAGATCCCGGCTTCTCCCCAGCGTTGGCGATTGCGGCGACGATAGTGCGGATTGTGAGGCTCGGAGGCGACGGGGTGTATTCGACGGAAAGAATGGGGTCTGTGTATGTCGCCAAAGCCTTGTTTATCGTGACCGACGGTTCCAGGGCACTGAGGGCCTTCATTACCCTGCCGGGGCAGTGCCTGCATGCTTGGAGTCAGCGTTGAGTACGGCGGCTGAATCAAGTAACTCACGAGCAGAACATGCCGCCGACGCGCAGAGACACGGAACGCGGTCCCGTGACCTCGTCGGCATCAACGGGGCGAACCTCAATGACCTCGGCCTCATATCCGGCGTCGTTGATGGCTTCTGCAAGTTTCGAGGCGAGGTCACGTCGTTCGATCAGCGCTGTCGCCGATCTTCCGATGAGACTGACTGAAACTTCGGAGACTCCAGATATCTCCGACAAAATGCCTGTAACGGTGTTCACGCAGGACGCACAAGTCATGCCGCCCACGGACAGCTCAACGAAGGCCTTCTCAGAATAGATCTTGGTGGCCTTGGCCGTTGACCCAGACAGAGGCTCTGTGCTCACGACTTCAGCCGTGTAACCTAGGTTGTCAATAGTGGAAAGAATCGTGGGGATGATGTCGGGGCTAGACCCCACCAGGGTGGCGGAATTACTGAGGAGATTGATAGCAATGTCGGAGACTCCTGGAATTTCCGATAGACCCGCCGAAATTGAGTTGGAACACGATGAGCAAGTCATGCCTCCGAGTGAGAGAGTCACCCGGTGAGGCTCCAGAGCCGTCGCAGCCGAGACTGCGGCACTTGGAAAGGTGACGGAAGCCGGTGCTGCTTCGGAGAATTCACGATGAGCAACCTAACAAGAGGCATGGTATTCAGAAGGAGTGGAGATAGGAAAGCTAAGAAAAAGCGAACCTTCTCGGTGTTTCCGAGATCGGCATGGTGCTCGGCGCGGCACTGAGCGCAGTTTTCGACGTGCTTCTCCTTGTGGAGGGGTGGCGCAGTGATGCAAGATAGCCCCACCAAATTATCCGACCACAGATGAATGTCGTGACCGTCGGTGGTAGGAGTCCCAACAATGTCATATCCTGCTCCATCTATAGCGACTTGATGAGGAGGATAGGGAGCGCACGGAGATGTTTGACGGTCACAGATTGGGTGACAATGGAGACATCGACAGACGAAGGAGCGGGGGAGAGGGACAACAGGGTCTCCTGGATCGTCTTGACACAACTACCAGAAAGTGAGAAAAAGAACGGATGGGTATGTGCGCGAACATACCTGCCACAGTGGAGATTAGAGACGAGGACAGTGGTGGTAATCTCGCTGGTCTCAGACTCAGCCATGGGAGGGAGTCTGCTGGGACGGCGACGGGGGCGAGAGGCGTTTATAGGTGTGCTGGTCATGTTAGGGTTGAAGCAAGGTGAAAAGGCTGAGATACTTCGGGCAATCTGGATTGGGGGAATATATAGTGGACGCGGAAGGACACGGCCTTGGTCATCCTGCCCCCGTCTCATGTCCAGAAAATGCCTCACTCTTGGCGCCCATGACGTGATCTGAGCTCCCATTGGCTCGAGAGAGGTCGCAAAAATCGCTCGCCGAAAGCGACACACTGGTGCCCGGATCTCCGATTGATCCGCCTCGTGCGCCCGAGATCTCTCCCGATGGCCCCGAGCTTAGTCATTCTCCCTAAAGGCTAATCGGTGGCTGGCCGCAGGCGCCTGTGCACGGCTCTCAGCGAGGTGCGTGCCCTGCACACGACCACCACCACTTTTCCACCTGCCGTCCCTCGAGGCTCCTGAAGGGCTTCGTTCGGCCCTTAAAAGCGTTCAAAGCGCTACTTTTTTCTTCTACCCCCCGCATCCCTATCACCATGTCAGGTTTCCGTTCTCTCGTCCACTCTCCGGAGCGCTCTCCGCTTTCCACTTCTGCTCCCCGGTCGTCCACTCCCTCTCCCAATGGCTCCCATTCCAACCTTTCGGCTGTCACCGACCAGGACAAGCCTCCCATTATTCTCGGTATATGCGCCATGGATGTCAAGGCACGTTCGAAAGCCATGCGCGAGATTTTGACCCGACTCGTGGAGCGGTCCAACGGTGCCATAGAAGTCAAGGTGTTCGGAGACAAAGTCATCCTTGACGAAGGTCTGTGAAATGTTCTCGTTTCATGCATATATGTTGATATACGTCTCAGATGTCGCAAATTGGCCTCGCTGCGACGTTCTCATCTCTTTCTTCTCCACTGACTTTCCCCTCGACAAAGCCATATCTTACGTCAAGCTCCGCAATCCATACTGTATCAACGATCTCCCGCCACAAGCTCTTTTATGGGACAGACGTCTTGTTGGCGCAGTTCTAGATCATCTCAAGGTCCCCACTCCGAACCGTCTTGAGGTTTCCCGAGATGGTGGCCCGAAGGTGGATGATGAGCTGCGAGACTTGATGAAGCAGAAGATTGGCATTTCCCTCGGCGGCTTCCAAGTCACGCCCGAAGTTTCGATGAGTCCAGATAACAATGCCATCATCATAGACGGTCATATCATGGAGAAGCCATTCGTCGAGAAGCCGGTCAGCGGCGAGGACCACAACGTATATATCTACTTTCGTGAAGGAGGTGGCCGTAGATTATTCCGCAAGGTAAGCCACGCTTTTCATACGTGTTTATGCTTTGCGCGGTGCTGATGATTACTGTCTTTCAGGTCGGTAACAAATCGAGTGAACTTGATCCACAATTGGTTCTTCCTCGCACGGATGGTTCGTACATCTATGAGAAGTTTGTCGACGTCGACAACTCGGAAGATATCAAGGTGTATACCGTTGGTCAAAACTACACCCACGCAGAGACGCGCAAGTCCCCGTTCGTTGACGGAGTGGTTCGTCGGAACACTGAGGGGAAGGAGATCCGGTGTGTTCTTTGCGTGCGTCCCTCGCGTTGCCCGCGCTCATCTTGAATAGCTTCATCACACATCTAAGCGACGAAGAGAAAGCCTGGGCCTCGCGCATCAGCGATAGCTTCGGCCAGAAGGTCTGCGGATTTGACATGTTACGGTGCGATGGCGGGAAGCGGAGTCAAGTAATCGACGTCAACGGTTGGAGCTTTGTGAAGGGCAACGACACTTATTACGGTACGAATCCACACCTGGCGCGCAGTCTCACATGTCCTCATACCGCCACCCTTGCGACCCCCTAGACAAGACGGCCGAGATTCTCGCATCGCTCTGCCTCCAAGTCGCATCCTCACCTGAGCGGCCCCTGCCTGCTGCGGAGGCGACCGTGGAGGAGCCCACCTGGCTCCTCAAAGCGAACGTCACCGTATTACGGCACGCGGACCGGACGCCGAAACAGAAGCTCAAGTTCAACTTCCCCATTGGCGAGCGTTGGACACAGCCGTTCGTCACCTTGCTCAACGGAGAGCGGGAAGAGATCATACTTCGTGAACGCCAGCAGCTCAACCTCATCGCGACGGCAGTCGAGGAGGCCAAAGGACTAGGCGCTGACGGAGACGATCTCGTCAAGCTTACGCAGCTCAATAATGCCTTGTTCAGCAAAATCGACCTCCCAGGAACTAAAGCGCAGCTCAAGCCAGTCTACTCAAAGAAGCAACCGGGCCAACTACGCAAGCTCACCAAGCTTACACTGGTGTTCAAATGGGGCGGAGAATTTACCCATTCCGCTCGCTACCAATCGCGCGACCTCGGTGAGAACATGAAAAAGGATATCTCCATCATGAGTAGGTTCCTCCCCGAATGGCGCAATCTCACATTCTAACACGATCCTTGACAGACAAGGACATCCTCAGGAATGTCAGGGTGAGCGCACGCTCGACCAACGGTTGTTGCGACCATAATCTCACATGACCTCAGATTTACACGTCCTCCGAGCGTCGTGTCGTTGCTTCTGCGGAGATATTCGCTGCGGCGCTGTTTGACAACTCACCCGCCGGAACCTCTAGCACCCTCACGGCCGGAAGTAATCCTCAGTCTACTAGATCGTCCACCGATGGTGGCTACGCTTCAAGTAGTCAGTTCACGTCTGGCAGCCATTTCCTTCCCCGGCGCGAGAACTCCATCCCCGCCCAGAAGCCGCCCAAGCTCATCGTCCGCAAGGACCTACTAGACGACTCGAATGCAGCCAAAGATCTCATGGACGACGTCAAGAAGCGGCTCAAGATCCTCCTCCGTCCGGGCGAGCCCGAGAAGCGGCCAGAGCTAACGTGGCCGAAGAGCATGAAGAAAGAGCCGGTCGAGGTCGTGAAGGAGGTGATCGAGCTCCTGTCAGCCTTCCGGGAGACTATGCGCCGCAACTGGGACACCGTCGACGTCGACCGTATCCAGGAACGCTGGTGCTGCGGCGACGAGCCGTGGCTTTTCCGCGAGCGGTGGGAGAAGCTGTTCGAGGACTTCTGCGACGTCAAGCAGGAGAAGTTCGACCCGAGCCGCGTGTCGGAGTTGTACGACACGATCAAGTACTGCGCGCTCCACCACCGCACGTTCTTGTTTTCCATCTTCAGCGAGAACGGGCGCATCCCGGACCAGGCATCCCACGACCGGAGGTTGCACGAGCTCTACGGGCGGGCCAAGGCACTTTTTGACTTGGTAGCTCCGCAAGAGTATGGCATCGAGCCAGAGGAGAAGTACGTCGCCTCTTCGAATATCATATGGATGCTGCTGACCAGTATACAGGGAGGAGATTGGCGTCTTGACTTCATTGCCCCTACTCCGGAACGTCGTCAGCGACCTTGAACGCGCGCGAAACAACGAGGAATGCGGTTTGACGCTATATTTCACGAAAGAAAGCCACATCCACACGCTCGTCAACCTTGTCCTGCTCTCTGGCCTTCCCATTGCAAATCGCCGTATCCCCGAGCTTGACTATTGCGTACGTACTGGTTCTTCACACTTGCGACATCTGACTCATCTTCTTCCCGGCCGTGCCCCCACTCAGTCCCACATCACGTAAGTCTTACTCGCGTCGAGCAATCATCACGATGCGCCTGCTCACCTCCCCACCCCCAGTTTCGAGCTCTACGAGCGCAACCACGGCCGCGGCAAGTCCGACAAGGAGTACTCGATCAAGCTCTCGCTCTCCGAGGGCGCTCACTCGTCCAACGTCCTCGACTCCGCGCTCGACGCCCGCCACTCGCTCAACGTCCAGCCCCGCCGGAAGCTCACCCAGCACATCCCGTACCCGCTCGTCGTCGACCGGCTCTCGAAGCACTTCGGACGGCACCCGGACGACGACGACACCGGCCCGGACACGCCCTTCGAGACCATCGACCCCGTCGGCGCGAGCGTCGCAAAGTCGAGCACACCCGCGGACGATCCCTGACTCTCGGCCCCGGGGCTCGCGCGCGCTGCGGCGGGCGGACGACCCGTGGGCGCGGCGGCGGCGGCGGCGCTAGGGATGGGGTCAAGCATGGGTAAGGGTGTCGGTGCGGGTGCGGCAGCGGTTTCGAAGATGGAGCGCGAACTGCCCGCGATTCCCGAGTCGCCCGTCGTGCTCGCCCCGGTAGACCCAGCACCGTACAACCCGTACGTGAGCGACGAGGACCGTGCGGCGATCACGACCGCTGCGGCGATCGCGGCCGGCGAGGTCGGGGTGGGCATGGTCTTTCCAGTGGAGACGGGCGGACGGTGGGGCGCGCATGCGTACGAGCCGCCGGCGTACGCCCCGGCGCCGATCTTGGCGAGCCATTCGCTCGACGCGCAGTGCGGCGGCGGGCCGTGGTGCATGTCGCTCCCAGCCAAGCTCGCGCGGCGGGCGAGGTCCCCGAGTGCGAGCGGGAAGTCTCAATCGTCGACGTCGCGGTCGCGGTCCCCGTTCGCGCGGGGACGGTCTGGCAGCAAGGGGAAGGACATCGTGGTGCCTTCTTAGAGTGGTTTCTTGTTTCGATCTCTCCCATCCTACATTCACTGCTCTCATCTAATCTCTCAATCGCATAACTGTAGCCATCTAGTCTCGTTAGCACATTGCACCTGTAGACATATACCCTAGAATATGTGTGCAGTATCCAATCCAGCCAAGTGTATCGACCAATAGCAGATGACCATTGTTTCACCCACTTACTCATAGACGGAGACACCATAGGGAACCCCCACTGGCCCCGCCTTTAAAGGTCCTCCGCGACCTTCACAACGAGCTTCACCCCGCTAACCTTCCCCTCCTTCACCCTCCGCACCCCCTCCGGAATCGCCTCCAGCCCGACCAGCACCTCGACCCGGTTCGGCTTCACCGTCCCGTCCCGCAGCCACCCCTCGAGGCGCGCGAACACCTCCCTGCCCACCGCCCGGTTCTGCGGCACCTCGAGGCTCGAGAACGCGCGCGCGACGCGCTTCCCGTCCCCGTCCTCCGCGACCGCCGCGAGCACCTCTGGGGGCGCCCCAGGTGTCACGGACACGAAGCCGGCGGCCGCGTGCGCGGCGAGCGCGGCGTACGCGAGCCGCTGCGACTCCTCGTCGCCCACGGCCTCGTACGCGAGCGCGACGCCGCCCGCGCTGCTGGGGGCGAGCCTCGCGACCTCGGCGAGGAGCGCGGCGCGGGGCTACGCGCGATCGAGGACGTGCGTCGCGCCGAGCGCGCGGAGGGCGTCGGCGTGCTTGGGGGCCGCGGTGGTGAGGATGGGTGCGAAGCCGGCCATGCGCGCGACCTGGATGGCTGTGGCGAGGGTGGCGAGGGGAGTTAGAGTGAGGTGGGGGAGAGGGGGGGAGAGGGGGGAAGAGGACGGACCGTACTGCCCGACGGAGGTGGAGCCGCCGACGATGAGCGCGGGCTTTCCTGCGAACTTGGTCGTGCCCTCGGGCTCCCAGGGCGCGGGGAGGCCGAGAGAGTCGGGGCCTTCGGGGGCGTAGAGGGGCGTGATGGCGGTCGCGAGCCCGAGCGGGACGGAGACGGCTTCGGCGAAGGTGACGTTCTCCGGGATCTGTGATGGGCTGGTGGTTAAATGCGAGAGCTAAAATTAAAGCAGAAGGAAGGTGTGCTGGCCTTTGCGACATGCTCAGCGAGAGCGATGGTGTACTCTTTGAAGCCCGCGTGGCGGGTTTGGAAGCCACCCGGGCAGACGCTGCGGATGGAACCAGCTCAGGTCAATACCGCCGGACCTCGGCGTCCACGTACATCTTACCACCCTTCTTGACGTTCTGGACGCTGGCCCCCACCTCCTCGACGATGCCCGCGACGTCGAGCCCGCCTATGAACGGGTATTCAGATAAGAACGGCGCGCCGTACGTCTGGATCTTCCACTCCGCGGGGCAGATCGCGGTGACGGCAACTTTGACGAGCACTTCATCCGCCTCAGGGGTCGCGACGGGGTAATCGGTGAGGAGCTTGAAGGCGGCTTTTTCGGCGGGAATTACGAGTGCCTTCTGTGTGGTGGGGGCCATGGTGGAGAAGCGGTTGTGCCTTAGGGGTTGAGCTGAGGGGAGCTTGAGGTCAATGCAATAGAGATGGGGCGCTGGCGATAATGTGGCAGGGCGACCGTAATAGTTTAAATACTTGGCAGCTTTGTGCTGCGTATCGCTGACTGTCTGTCGGCTCTACAAGATGTGTAAGCATCATCTTGGTCAGCAGACGAGGACGATGGTGACGAAGATGTCTTCGTTTACATATCTGCGATCAGGGTAGGCTGAATTTATGGGGTCGTAGGGAAAGTGAGCTTTTCGAATCTACATGCTCTTTACGAGCTCGGTCGCAGCGACGCCATCTGATGTCCTGCCGCTATGGCGAGTGCAGTGGCCAGAATTTCCTTCCAAGCCGATGTTACAAGAACGTAAACTGCAGAGGCAAACAGTAGATTGATAAGTCTGTACGTGTCCTATATCCCAAATTATAAATGTACCTACAAGATATACATTCGCATCGGACGGGCGTAGTGGTAGTTGTGTTATAGCACGTCATCGCACAAAAGATCCCCCTATATATGCATTCGTGTCGCACGCTGCCAATGAGGCGTTGCAGCAGCCCCTAGCTAACGACAATTAGAAAATTCACATCACAACCACAGTCCTGTAGAAAGCACTCACATCCTGCCCTTTCAAGACTGCGGCGAACTGCTCCGAGTAGGGCCTTGATCAGCTTAGCTCAATTGCCACGAATGATGAACCGCAAGTACGCACAGTGACACTAAATTACTCATTCGCCTCCTCCCAGTCTTGCAGACCCAGCCTGGCACGAAGCGCGTCCAACTGATCAGACTTGAGCTCCTTGAAATGCATGCTATGCGAGCCCTTGCCGGCCATTGATGGATGGTCCTTGTCGAAAAGCGCCGAGGCTGACTGAGAGAGCATGGAAGATTGGGTTGCAAGAGCGGCGAACGACGAGGTCGTGTCGTGGTATAGCCTGAGGGGGGCGGTGTTATAGTGGTAGGATTCTCGGCAGAGATTTAATGGCGCACCTGTAGGCCTCCTTGTTGAAGCAGTCTCCCTCCTTGATGTCATCAAGCGCGTGCTTTTTGAAGGCAGCCTTCACCCAGTGCAGGACATCGAAGACGTGATGCTCGTTCGGCCTGGATTTCTGTGAGAGTCGGTTGAGAGGCAGAGGGCATGGACGGACCTCCACAGACGGAAACGGGGTGCAAGATTGAACGTTCCGTCCTGCTGTGAAATAAGAGGATGGAAGACATCGGTCAAGAATTGGACCACAGGCGGGCGTTCCGGGTAGTCTCGAGGGAACTTGAGGCGGAACTTAAGAATGGAGTCGGTATAGTAACCTGTGGAAGATGGCCTTGTGGATAGATACACTTGCCTCAAACGAGTGTTACATACCTTGGTGCACAAAGAAGACGGCATCCCAGACCATCAAATTCTCAGGAGAGGGCGTGACATACATGCCTAATGGGCAGTGGCCGGTATGACGGAGGGACGCATATTCGAGCGAGACGGCGGTCCTGGTGAGAGCGGACGCAGTGAGGTCCGGGTTGCTGACGCTGGTATGGCGGGTGCTCTGCTTGCGGGGAGGCCTTGGAGGGCCCGAGAGGTCGAGAGAGGAGGGGTGCACGAGACTAGAGAGCATGGTAAGCAGAGAGAACTAGGCGTCGTCTAGCACGACGATGGGTCTCCGAATTCATGCACCCATCGAAGGACGCCCGGCACGCCGCGGCCCGGTCTCGACCATCTGCGTGCTCCGAGGCTGCCACGGACCAGACGGATTCGATGGCTGGCACAGGCTGGGCGGAGCGCACCGGCCGCACGAAAGGCGGATGCATGACCGGATCCCGAGCACAAGTTGTCAGCGCTGTCAGCATCGCCGTGGCCGCCTCAGTCCCCGGGCCAGTTGTCCATTCGCCCGGCGTCTCGTAGCAATCCGCCCCTTGGCCGAGCTCCGGTTTCTCCCGTCCATTCCGATTCGCCGGGGCAGACCGTCAATTCCACTCTTATAAAACTCTTATGGTCCCCGCCTCTCTCTGCACCCACCTCGGCTCGTCTCCGTGTGCCACCACCCGGTCTCTCATCCCGCCCACAAATCGACTCAACCACTCTACATCCATAATCAATCCCGCCCCAGACCAGCCATGAAGGTGGTGCGTGCCAGTTTCCTCCTCGGACCTCCTCGGACTCCAGATCCTCACCTTCCGCCGTCTCTCTTTCGCAGAACGTGACCGAAGAAGAGCTCGCTGCCCATGAGGCTGCCACCATGCGCGGTGCCATCGAGGGCATCGTCGCCGGGCTCGCCATCTCCGTCCCCGCCTCCATCTACGCCCACCGCAGGTGGGCCGCCTACCGTGCCCTCCCGCTCCACCTCAAGGCCCTCGGCATCATCATGGTCGTCGGGCCCTGCTACGCCATCCAGGCCGAGCAGCGCGGCGTCCAGTACGACAAGTCTCTTTGGACCGGCGCCGCCAACGCCGTCATGCACCGCGAGGAGATGCTCTCCGAGAACCGCTGGGAGCAGATGACCGTGGCCCAGAAGGTCAAGGACTGGGCGAGCCGCAACCAGTACAAAGTCATCGTCGGTAGCTGGGCAGCGAGCATGGCCATCGCGGGCACCATCGTGATGCGCAACCGGTACGTCTTCCTTTCACCGCTCGCGCGACCTCGTTTGCGGTAGTGTCATCAGAGGCTGACGGACGCTCGTCCAGCTACCAATCGACTCCTCAGAAGATTGTCCAGGCCCGTATGTGGGCGCAGGGCCTCACCATTGGCGTCATTATCGCCGCTGGCATCATGACCCAGTCCCAGCGCGCGGAGCACGCCCAGCACCGCCAAGTCGACCACTCGTGGGCGAACATCCTCGCAGAACAGGAGCGCGAGCGCCATGAGATGGAGTCCCGGATAGCCTCGGTGAAGAGCCACGTTCAGCCTGCCCCCTCCGTATAGATATTTCCGCACATTGCCTATCACCGCCGCACGACATTCACGACGACCTTGTACAATGCCGCATACCTATCGCTCTGCCCACGCTCACTATCACTTGTATCTTAGGCACTACTATTCCAGTGACCGCGTTATTGTCACGGGAACGCTCGATATCTATTCCATAATATAGATGCATCTCTTCCACCGCAAACAGTCGCGATTGTTGCCGCTGCCCGCCGAGTCAAGTCTCAAAAGTATTTCGCGCCTTTTGCTTCATCGTGCCACGGCGCTCGGCACACTACAGCTGCTCAGAACGTCATACGGACCACAATCCAGAGCGGCTCGTATCAACAAGTCACGCGAAGAATGTCCAGATAACCACTTGTTTATACACTGACCCCGAGGACGTGACCCCGATGGTGAGTCATCCCACACGAAAGTATCCAGGAAACGGAGCGCTGTGTGCCTATAGCCCCTTCTGTGTAACGTACTCGGTGCTATCGCTCAGGATGGGAGGGGACGAGCGGCATGCTTATATGCTCGAGAAGACTCAGTGAGTAAGCGTTTCATAAATCTCCCTACCGAGGGCAGAAGAACCGTAGTGCACCTGTTGTCGGAATGTCTCAAAAGATATACGCCTCTCGGGCTCGATGGCGAAATTTGAGAGCTGTGTGATCATGATATCGGAAGCTTTGCAGCAGTCGCCCCCGTTGCAGTAGTCGCCCCCGTTGCAGCCGGGCAGGACCATAAAGCAGGCTGACAGGTTTTCTACGTCGCTGCAATTTCTCATACGTATCAGAAGCCGCTAGCTCCCTATTCTGATCACGTCGTAATATGTAAATACTTCCTCATATGCGGATACTTGTACATGCGAGCATCAGTAGCATCTTCGTCCAGCCCACTCACGCGGAGCGCAGCAGCTCCTCGAAAGTCTTCCACTTCCAGAGCTTCTCTCCAGGGTTGACCAGCTCGTTGTGGCAGTCCGCAGAGTAGTCCGCAAGCCCTTCCTCGACGAGGACCCTGCAAGGACCGCCGCAAGCGTCAGCTTCACCCTCCGACCGCCGCAAACTGACCGACCGACTCACCCCGCATACAGCACGAACGCCGACACCTCCTTCGGCGGGTAGATCGCCTTCAGCGTCTCCCTCGCCTGCGTCGCGTCGAACGGCTTGACCGTGATGTCCACCCCCTTCGCCTTCTTGACCGCCTCGACGACCTCCGCGCTCGTGATGAACTGGCTCGCGATCCGCACGCCCTCCTCCGCGCTCGGCACGCTCGCGCGCGTCGCCGGGTCCCGCGCGAGCACCCCGAGCCGCGCGAGCGTGCGCGCGATGTCCGGGAAGTCCGTCATCGCCATGCGCTTCCCCGCGCCGAAGCCGACGGTGCTGTTGGTGGCCCAGTCGATGGACATGTGCGCGGCCCAGGGCATGAAGACCCCGGAGGCGACGGGGATGACGGCGAGGTCGGAGCCCTTGGCGAGCGCGATCGCGGTCGCGCGGTTCGCGAGCTTGCCCGCCCAGTCCGGGTGCTCGTACCCCGGGAAGTCAATCTTGCGGAGGTCGCTGCGGGCGAGGGGTGAGCAATGCGGGGGCGGGCGAAGGGGAGGAATGCGCTCACTTTCCGAACTCGGACGTGAAGAAGACCTGAACGCCATTGCGGATCAGGGCGGGGACGAGCTCCGGGAGGAGCGTCGTCTCGAGCGAGGTGGGGAGGATGTTCGCGACGACGGCGGCGCCGGCGAAAAGGGTGTCGAGGGTGTCGCTGAACGCGAAGGCGTGCGCGCCGAGCGCGACGAGCTCCTTCGCCTTGGCGGAGGCCGGGTCGCGGGTCGTGAAACGGACGACGGGGTAGGCGTCCTTGTATTCTTCCAGGAGAGTCTTGACGACGAAGTAGCCTGTCCGGAGTGGATGGGCGTGGTAAATCACGGTTGGTTTGAATTTGACAGAGATGGGCTTACCGAGGTTGCCAGTGCCTCCGAGAACGACAAAAGTGGCCATCTTGCAGTTGTTGGATGCTGTTCAGTGGTCGGAGTTTGGTTGGGGGGGTTTCTGTCCGTTCCATGGGCAGCTACGGACTTCTTTTATACGTCCTCGAGGGAACACCTCGCCACGTTCCTCTACTCAAGGCGAAAGCCTATCGAGATCAGATGTGTAAGTGCCCTGTCATACAGGGATGGGGTGGGTCAGCATGGAGGTGAAATACGTACGTAGGCCCACCGCATGGCCTGCGCGATGCTGCGGAAGCTCGAATGGGGCCTGAACTGGCCTCTGGTTCCGACAAGTCGCACGGGAAGCGGGAGAGGACGAAATCGAAAGCTGTGCAGTGTGTTGCATAGGACAAGCCGAATCCGGATCATGTAAGCCGAGGTCTCGTAAGCGGGTTTTGGTCAGATTGCGGGCCCTTGTTGCAAGTTCCATAGCGCCGATTACAAGGCGTCTGGAGTTGGTGTCTGCACTAGTTCTCTGTGCTGCAGCAATATGGACAACATGACGATTATAGTGGAGTATTATCTGTATTAAAACAAGCTTTGCGCAAGTGGTAATCGGTAATTGCCAACGCGAGCCGGGACGCCTTGTTTAAGACGCGGGAGCTATAGAACAGCGATCACCTCGGAATCGCGACTCCACAGGCAAAGTAGGCACCGTAGACAGGAGACATAGACGCTCTGGAAGAATGTACAGCAACAGCCCCGGTCATGGGCTTGGCGAGAATAGACAATGGACATTGAACGGACGGCGCAGATAGCAGGCCCCGAGGAGCAGTGTAAAGTCGCGCCCGCCATTGTCCGCCCCGCGCACATCGTGCTCGCGTCACGCCCGGCCCACATTTCCCTGGCACGTAGCGTGCCGCAGGCCGACGGTGGACCCCGCGGGCTGGGCGCGCACTGGCGGCCGGGCGTAGCAGACGGACGCGTCGGTGAGTCAGTGGCAGTGCGGCCCGCAGTTGAATTCGATCGACGTCTGGACTCTGTTTAGGACTCTGCGCTCGAGCACGCCAGCGCCGGCGCAGGTGCGGTCGGTGGCGATGATGCAGCGCCGGTCGTCAACATGCTTCGTCTCGCACGACAAGGTGCTCGACACAGTGTGGCGGACGAGAAATTGGGTCGAGACGATCGGGCTCGGGGAGTTCCTGAGCAGCGCGCTGCCGCTCCACCTGCTGAAGCGCGTCGCGGTTGCGAACCAGCAGGCGGCGTGGGACGCGGAGCGGCCGCTGCACGAAAAGCTCCGGAAGGCGGATCTCAGGCTCCCCAGAGTGGGTCCGGAGGGGCAGGGGCAGTAGCTGCTCGTACACAAGCGGTAGTACTGTGAGCGTCAGCGGGCGAACGAATTTGCGGACGTACTGCTTACAGTCAAGTTTTCAGGGACGGACAAGGGAGGTGCGGATCCCATTGAACAGGGCTTGGTCAAGATCAAGGCCGGTGTCGATCCGGTGTTCTTCACTGAGCTCGGGTGGGAAGGACCATAAAATGGGCTGACAGGCCTGAGACTGACATACACGCCGTTCCAACTGCCCATACTGTGTATCACAACTTCTTATTCTGATCGCAGCATAATATTTGAATGCTTCCACATGCGGGCATTGGTATCACATGTGTCCAGCACACTTGCGTAGAGCGCAGCAGCTCCTCGAAAGTCTTCCACTTCCAGAACTTCTCTCCAGGGTTGACCAGCTCGTTGTGGCGGTCGGCCGAGTGGTCCGAAAGCCCTTCCTCGACGAGGATCCTGTAAGGGCCGCCACCGGTGTCAGTTTCTCCCTCCGACCGCCGCCACAGATGAACCGACTCACCCCGCATACAGCAAGAACGCCGACAGCTCCTTCGGCGGGTAGATCGCCTTTAGCGTCTCCCTCGCCTGCGTCGCGTCGAACGGCTTGGCCGTGATCTCCGCCCCCTTGACCCTCCTGACCACGTCGACAATCTCTGTGCTCCCGACGAACTTGCTCGCGATTCGCCCGCCGTCCTCGGCCCCAGGCACGCTCGCACGCGTCGTGGGGTCGCGGGCCAGCCCGGCGAGCCGCACGAGCGCGCGCGCGATGTCCGCGAAGTCCGTCATCGACATGCGCTTCCCCGGGGTGAAGCCGATCGTGGTGCGGGTGGTCCAGTCGACGGACATGTGCACCGCCCAAGGCATGAAGATCCCGGTGGTGACGGGGACGACGACGAGGTCGGACCCTTTGGTGAGCGCGGGCAGGGTCGCGCGGTTCGCGCGCTTGGTCGCCCACTCGGGGTGCTCGTACCCCGGGAAGTCGATCTTGCGGAGGTCGCTGCGGTGGGTGAGCAGTGCGGGGGGGGGCGGGCGGGAGGGGGAGAGGTGCACTCACGGGCCGAACTCGGACGGGAAGAAGACCTGGACGCCGTTGCGAATCAGGGCGGGGACGAGCTCCGGGAGGAGCGTCGTCTCGTCGCGGAGGGGACGATGTTCGCGACGACGGCGGCGCCGGCGAAGAAGGTGTCGAGGGGGTCGCTGAACGCGAATGCGTGTGCACCGAGTGCAATGAGCTCCTTCGCCTTGGCGGAGGTCGGGTCGCGGGTCGTGAAGCGGACCACAGGGTAGGCGTCCTTGTATTCCTCGATGAGAGTCTTGACGACGAAGTAGCCTGTCCGGAGCGGATGGGCGTGGTTAACCACGGCTGGTTTAAATTTTATAGGGAAGGGCTTACCGAGGTTGCCGGTGCCTCCGAGGACGACAAAAGTGGCCATCTTGTGGTTGTTGGATGCTGTTCAATGCTTGGTTGGGGGTTTCTGTCCGTTCCATGAGCAGCTACGGACTTCTTTTATACGTCCCCAAGGGTCATCTCGCTACTTCCTTCTGCCCAAGAAAAAAACCGATTCAGGTCCAATGCGTACCATATGATGGTCAAAGTCAACAGGGATATACAATGTGTCGACTGAGCCTGAGCCCCATAGTCGCCGGAGTCAGACGTACGGATGCTGTGTGCCAGTGAGCTGCACAATAGCCGTGGAAACACAGCTGCGCGGCGACAGTCACAGCGGGGAGAAAGCTCCCGCGTCCGGCGGTGGAAGAGGTGCGAGTCGAAGTTGTGCGAGTCGAGACCGCTGGGTTGGCGCCCGACAGATTCGAAGCGCTCCGGCTTGCCGGGCCCGACGCGGACGGACGAAGGATTTTCAGCCACTCGAAGCGTTCCTCAGCTCAGCTCGATCATGTCCTCCTCAGCATCCTCCTCGCCCTCCTCTGATTCTGAGCACTCAGTCGCTCCCACACATCCCAGAAAAAAGCAACGCTCCAAGCCTACACTAGACAAGGATGCCTCCAGCTCCAGCTCCTCCAGCTCTGACGACTCGGACGCCGAAGCAGACTCGGTGAACTCTGACCGAGAAGGCTCTGAACAAGACGAAGCGGAGGACGACGAGCCCGTTCTCTCGCACGCCGAGAAGCGCAGGCAAAAGAAGAAAGAACAGCGCGCCGCCACGGCCCCAGAGGCAGCGGACGACGGGAAGGGAGCAAAAGGCAAGGCGAAGGTCAAGAACACCGCCGACCTCGCGCCCTCGAAGGTGCCCCGGCGGCAGCACTCGATCTGGGTCGGGAACCTCGCGTTCAAGACGACGCCCGCGCAGCTCCAGGCGTTCTTCGACGGCGCGGGCGAGGTCACGCGCGTGCACATGCCCACCAAGATGGCGAGCGGCGGTCCCGGCGGCGGCGCGAGGAAGGAGAACCGCGGGTCAGTCCCTCGTTCCGTCACGCTCGCGCAACGCATCTGGAACGCCGTTTCGTGCCCCCCACCAGGTTTGCGTACGTCGACTTCGCGACCGCGGACGCGAAGACGGTCGCGATTGCCATGTCCGAGAACCACCTCGACGGCCGGCGGCTGCTCATCAAGGACGGTGCGTTCTTCTCCCCCGACCCTGCGCTGACGTTGCCGTGCTCATGCGTGTTCCGCGTGTGCATATCGCCGTCGCAGGTGACGACTTCAAGGGCCGCCCCGCACCCACAGAAGGCGCAGATGGCAAGGCGAGCCTGAGCGGGCACTCCAAGACCGCGCAGAAGATCCTCGGGGCGCAAAAGCAGCCTCCGGGCCCGACGCTCTTCCTCGGCAACCTCGGCTTCGACACGACCGAGGACGCGATCCGCGACCTCTTCTCCGCGCACCGCGTCAAGGAGGCGCACGCAGACGGCGAGGGCAAGGAGACGGAGACAGACGACGACAAGGCCAAAGCCAAGGCCAAGTGGCTGCGCAAGGTCCGCATGGGCACGTTCGAGGACAGCGGGAAGTGCAAAGGGTGCGTCGCGTCGTCCCTCTCGAGCTCCCGTGCTCCCTCTCCCCGCCCTTCTGCGTTCTGACCGTCCGGACGCGCGCAGGTGGGCGTTCGTCGACTTCACGTCCGTCGAGCACGCGACCGCCGCGCTCACGAACCCGCGGAACCACCGCCTGAACGGCCGCGCGCTCGTCGTCGAGTACGCCTCGCCCGACGCCGTCCGGCGAGGCGGCTTCGGGCCCCCGCGGGACAAGGACAAGGGCGCGGCCGACGGCAAGGGCGGGGCGAAGCGGCCGCGCCACGACGCCGAAGAGGGCGCAGAGAAGGGCGAGAGCAAAGACGGGCCTTCTCCCGCAAAGCGGCCGCGGAGGGACGGCGGGGCGTCAGGAGGAGAGAGCAGAGATGGAGGCAGGCGCGACGGGAGGGGCAGGCCTCCGCCGCGGCGCACGAAACCGGGAGCTGCGCTCGCTCTCGCGAGGCGCGAGGACGTGGCGATTGTCCCGAGCCAGGGGAAGAAGATCGTGTTCGATTAGCACCGTTTCTGCTGCCGGCCTGTATCCAGATTATTTGAGGTGGTCATGGCATGTATGCGTCGAGTTTCGTTGCCAGCCGTCTTATAGTGAGAGCGCACAGGAGGTTTGCCATTACAAACTACTGCAAAATCGCTTGGACGGTACAAACACAAAGGGCGTGCCAGATAAAGATACAAGTAGTGAAGACGTTCGCGGGCACCGAACAGCGTCGAATCGCCGAAAGAAAACACGAAAAGATATGTCACGACTCCTCATCCCCGTCTTCCTGCACCATCCCGATCTCGAACTCGCCGCACACATCCCAGCGCGACCCCTCGGCCGCGGCAGAGACATACTTGACGAAGCGCATCACGCCTTCGTCGCGCAGCACGAGCAGCAGCCGGTTGAAGCCCGGCTGGACGGTCAACAGCGTCCCGTCCTCGTCCTCGTCATGGTCCTCATCCGCATCCGCATCCGCGTCGGCGTCGGCGTCGGGCATCTCTTCGTCGGCGTGCCCGTTCCCGTTCGTAGTACCGTTGCCGTTCGCGCCGTTAGTTTTCTTGGACGAGCCCGAGCGGTATACCGCCGGATCGTCCTCTTCGTCGTGGGGCGCCATGTAGCACTGAGCCCATCCGTCAGCCCCGCCTCCTCCGCCCAAACAAAAAAAAGCAACAAAGACTCACCTCCCACCCTCCCCACTCCCCAGTCTGCCACCCGACCGGCGCCGTCTCCGCGTCCGCGACCGCGACCGCCGGCACGGTCGGCGCCTCCGTCTGCGGCGTGAGCCCCAGCACGACGTCCAGCCGCGTCTCGCTCGCCTCGCTCGTCGCGAGCGTGTAGTCCAGCCCGGGCCTGAACCGCCGGGCCTCCGCGACGTACCGGACCGGCAGCAGCCGCGAGACCGTCGCGAGCCACGCGCGGAACGCGGCGCTCGGCAGCAGCTCGTCCTGCAGGCTCCGCACCGCGTCGTCGATCGCCGCGTGCGCCCACCGCGGGCTCACCGCGCGCCGCGCGCCGCCGCCGTCGCTCCGCGGCCGCTTCAGCGCGCAGTACCGCCACTTGTGCGGCGGCCCGCGCGCCTCCCACGCGCCTGCGGTGCCCGCGTCGTGCGCGGGGATGCGCGTCGCGCGGGCGGGCCCGAGCCCGTCCGCGTCGTCGCGGTCGGCGAGCCCCGCGCGGAGGCGGTCGGCGAGCGGCGCGCAGAGGAAGGAGTGGAGCTCGAGCGAGGACTCGTCGACGAAGCGCGAGGCGAGGGCCTTGAGCGTGCGCGGCTGGAGGTACACCGGGTTCAGGAACTCGGAGAGGAAGGCCGTGTGCGCGTCCGAGAGCGGGTCGTCGGGCAGCGGCGGGCCCGCGTCCGTGTCCGGGTACGCCGTGAACTCGGTGTGCGTCGACGCCTGCTCACAGCGGGGGTGAGCAGGGGCCGCGCGGTGATCTGACAGGATCGCGAGGAGGGCTCACCAGCTGCTCGCGCGAGCTCTTGAGCTCCGGCGTGGCCTCGGAGACGTACCCCTCCTCGCCTGGCTGGGCGGCGTGGAACCAGCCAGAGATGCTGAGCCGCTGCCGACCGTCCTCGGACTCGCCGACGACAACCTCCTCGACCGAGTGGAAGCTGTGGCCGGGCTGGACCTCGAAGAACACGAACTGGTTCCACACCGGCGGGATGCTCTTCGACGGCACCGGTTCGGGCTCGGGCACGCCGTCCGGCCCTGGGCGGACAGGGTAGAGCTCCAGGGCCCCGCCCCATTCGGCCTGCCAGCCCTGGTAGTGCGGGAGGGGCATGTAGAGGATGTAGGAGACGCGACGGGTGCCGATCACGTCGTCGTGGTTGAGGAGATGGCAGCCTTTGCGGTAGGAGACGACGGACATGTCCTGCTTGGTTCCCGAGAGGGGGCCGCAGCCGGTGACGGCGCGGAGGAAGGAACGGAAGACGGGGGAGTAGAGGGTGTCGCGGAGGGTGAGGAGGTTGGGGAGGAGCGCAATCTGCTGCTCGGTGAGGTACGAGAGCGAGGCGAGGTCGCCCGTCTGATACACCTGGGAGCGAGACGGACGCGTTGAGCCCCCTCTGCTCCTCCTCGCGCACAGGTGAACGCGACGCACCTTGTAGATGTCCGTCTCCTTCTCGGAGAAGCTCAGCTCGGCAAGAGCTTCGTCCTTGACCTTCTGCAGGAGGTCATCCTGGAAGAGCTTCTCGACGACAGCGTGTTTAAACGGCGCGCTGCCGTCGTACTCGGTGTGGAGACGATGGATGTTCGACGGCACAAAGAGGTCAGGCGCAAAGTGCGGGGTCGGGTCCGCGGGCGCGCCGGAGATGTGGCTCGACTTGAGCCTTTTGAGCAGCGCGGGCTCGCCGTCGGCGCCCTCGCGCTGGGCGTCGAGCCCGGGCGAGGGAGAGCGTTCATGGGCCCGGTGCGTCATCGGGAAGGGCGGGCTTCTGGCGAAAGGAATCCAGAGAGGGAGGGAGAAAAGGCCTGGGAGCGCAGTGCGAAAAAAATGCGAGTCGAGACGAGACGGTGCGCAAGGGGCGACGCAGGTCTTCTCGGGATGCGAGAAGTCTCGGGCGGTCGGGGGGAGGAAGGACGGCGCACACGGGTGGGCCTTGTGCGGGCAGGCGAGAGGAAGAAGGGGCAGCGGGGAGAGGTGTAGCTGGGCCGCGAGGACTCGAGGCCCGGCGGCTCTGATGTGGCAGCGTCGAGGCTCGCCGGCCAGACTCTAGACTGCGCGCGCGCGGTGCTCTCCTCTCGCGCCCAGATGCTGGCCACAAGTTCTGCTCCCATGCACGCGCGTGCATGCGCTTCTAGAGCGGATAACATACCGCGCGCTTTGCAAATGGGCAGATGTGGACCACCGTTGCAAAATTCGTCGTCTGGGGAGCCAGAACCTGAGGTTGGCCAAGTTAGGGTTTCCTAACAAATGCACTTCATTGTTACGTGGGTAACTATAGTGCTAGCTGTTGGTAACACGTTAGCAACAAGGAGGATCAAAGGGGGTGGCCTACCGATGCTACAAATGTTACAAACTCGAAGGCCGAGAGCTGGCTAATGACGTCATCGAGAAGTTCAACGGATGAGGTCACCTCTTCGAAAGAGATCTACTTCTCCGCATTTATCGCGGATCTTCGTATGTTCTTTGCTTATGATGTGTACGCACCGTATAAGTTGACTTCTAGTTCCAGGGACGGTGCCGTGCAAACAGCGCCGGGGCACTAGATGTGCAGATAAGCCCATTACATATCGCGCTATCAGACCCTGAACGGGGTCGTCAGACAAGGACAGCACGGGAGTACTTGAAAAAGTTTAGCCTACGTGGCAAACGTTAAAACAGGCCTCGAAGTACCCATTGAGATCCCTGTTTACCTATTTTCAGACGCAGGGCACATCTTTACGAAGGAAGAGAACTGGGTCCCAGAAGCTCAAACTACTATGCGTGCTGCAGTGTACTGTGAGGTAACGTAGACCAAGGCTAGTGTTTGAATCATAACGCGTATGATTGATCCTGTGACACGTCACCGCCTCCCATTCTTGCGCACCTCTTGCCAGGCCTCGCCAGTCGCCTCTGACCACATCGTCTCCAATCTCCCAGCGTCGAGGATGAGCGACAGTGACAGCTGGGACAGCTGGGACGACATCCTGCCGCAATGGCTATATACACACCCAGCAATCACCTCCAGAGGCATCAAATTCGTTGCCAACAATCACCGACCGGCGAGTGCTGTGCAGCGCATTGCCTCTTCAGAGTCCTTGCTCACCGAGTGTTGCAGAAGAAAATTTATATATCAGATATCTACTCGCCCCCGTGCTGGATTGCGAAGAGCCCGTGCTGCAGACCATTGAAGCGCGTGCGAAACTTCCACTACAACGAGGTGGCCATCTACCGTCGACTGCAGCAAGATCCCGCATCCTCCAAATATGTCCTTCCATGCGAGATTATCGAAGACCACGAGCCCCCGTTTATTCTCATACCCCGGATGAGACAGCTATTCGAGCTTCAGCCGTCTTATTGGTCGTGGACCAAAGGCCTCAAGGCCATTGATCAAGTGCTAGAGGTACGTTACGGCTTCACAACAGACGTGCGCGGAGTCTACGCTGACCATAAGTGCTTTGAAATGAAGATACTCGAGTATCTTCATTCTCGGAACATCGCACACTGCGTACGTATAATTGCAGCTATCGATTCTTGCAAACCGGATGACTCAACGTACGCGTCCGTGCAGGATTACATGTTGGAAAATGTTGTTTGGGCAAGAGGCGACGAACCCGTCCAAGGCGCTGTGCCCCACCAACCGTACATCATCGACTTCGAGCGATCTATGGTTCTTCCGCTTGGACCTGGAAAACAGGGCCGCGTCCAGATACCTGACACCAGATTCATCGAAGACGACGAGCCGCCGCTGGACCCATACGCGTGGGACATGTACTGCTTCGGTCGCGACATCTACACGTTCGTCGTCGTGAGTGATCTCTATATCCGACGATGTGTACTAGCTAATCGCTGGTTTTAGCACTTCAACTATGATTCTCGCGTAAACCATACAGAGCCGTGGGTCCTCAAATGGTATCAAGATTGGATATATGGCATTGAGGACAAGTGCCGAGGCTGTCCCGGTGCGTGCAGATGTCGGCCGAGCGCACGAAGGGCGCGTCAGGTTCTGTTCGCCGTCCGTTGTGTGGTTTGGCTGCAGGAGGCATATGAATTGTGTGGTAGACATATTCGACGTGTGGTTCGTTGCTCGTGAGTACCTGCCAATTCACCGAATGTGCTGCATCTCCTTCGTTTCTCTTCAATCCCATCGGCTCTGGGACATGAACTTGAAATTGTCCACGGATGCGCGTCGGCGAAGGCGAAGGGTCCTGCACGCATCAGGAAAAAGCGTTTTGCGCGAGAGCCCCGGCCCGGACTCCGCATCACTCGCTTGCCGCCAGTGATGACCGGGAGGGCGTTTGAGCACGCTCGCGCGATGACTACTGATGCCGAGGTCTCTCGAGTAGCGCGAGTGTGCTCTGGAGGTCTCCGGAGTAGCCACTGCTACTAACGACGCCTTGAGAGCCACAGCCAGGTTCACTCGAGCCCTCTTGTGCCGCAGTGGTGGCATGATAGTCCTCGATATCGTCCTCCTGTACAAGCGATAACGCGCAATTGTATGCTTTCCCGCACTCAGCTGCCAGAGTGATACAACAGGGATTCTCTGGTAGTTGAAATGAATAATTTTAACAAAAATACAATCAGCGACTGGTACAGCTATCACGTTAACAAGAGCAACAAGGCATGCACAACTTGAGGGAGGGTACAGGATGGATCCAGGCCGAGATATCCGGTCGGTGAGACGGTGATCATATAGATGTGTATCATAGGCCCGCATAGAGCACTGGTAATGGACATGGAGCGCGGAGAAGAGGATGAAGAGGAAGACCGGAGCGGCAAGGCGTCAGGCAGGAGGGCGTGCACTCACCGCCACCCAAGCGCGCACGCCGCTGCTCCTGCGACACGGGCGCGGGCTGAGAATGGGCTTCTCGTGCACGTTTGGCAGCACCCGAAGTGGTCGCGCGGGGGAAGGCCTCTTGCTTGAAGCCGTGACTCTGAATAACGGGTGAACAAAGCTGGGAACGTGAGCGATGAACACAAGTCCGCCGGAACCGGTCGTGGAAGGTTGTTCCCACGCACAGACCTCCGAGCGGCACTGACGTTCAGCGCCGCCAGCAGTGCGGCTCTTCTTCGTCCTCGATTCTTCCTTCCTAACTGTCGCTACCTCCCCGCAGGATATCTCCCAAGGTTCCTATGTAAGTGCAACGTTTTGTCATGAACAGGACACTGAAGAACAATCACTCCCTGCTATGAACCGAAAGACACGTCGGTGCCCACGGCTATCCGGTCATGTCAACGCTATCTCGGTATGTAATGTGTGCTGTTGAATCACGCACATCTACTCACCTTTTACTTGTGTGTCAGTTGAAGACGCCATGGTTGAACATTGACGTCTCTGGTCTGCGTCATGATGGCACACCGTTGCGCAACAAGTTGGATATGCAGATCACGGTAAGTTCACATTCTCTAGATTTCTGCTCGCCCCCCGACGATTGCGACTGCTGCGCGATACTATCCACGCCCGCAATGTGGTGGTGCGTGAGGGCGCTGTGCGGGCAACGTTGACGTCTCCACTTCGCGCGCTGTGGGGTTCAATGTCCATCGCTGCTATGTGATTGAGTGCTTATATTGGTCGTGCAGATGTCGCGCCGGAATTCAAAGACCTGGAGGACAAAGACGCCGCCAACAAGGAGCCCGAGGGACACCGCGCGCGACTGGTCGAGCATGACGGCACGGGCGGGGGCGGGGCGATGCGGAGCGGGGGGACGGGCGCAACAGAGGCTCGCGGGAGGTATTTAGTCAGACCCCCGCACCCTGTTTTCGAGCCAGACGAGAACAGGGCGGTCTCGAGCAGTCGCCCCACCTGATGCGGCGGTCATGCAGTCTCAAGGTAAGTGTTGATCGTCCACGCACCACGTCGTAGATTGCGTCGTATGTACGAGTTGTAAATAGCTTCAATATACATCTTGACGTCGATATCCGTGTGCTACGCGTGCGTGGATACTGGGTAATTGCTCTAGGATGGCTCAGCACGGGTACGCTCGGGAGACCTCCAGAGCACTCTCGAGACGATACTCGGAGTTACACTGGAGTTACGGGAGACTACACTGGTGTGCTCCAGAGCAAGCGGCTGTGTCTCTCGAGCGCCTGCGAGACGCCGGCCAAGCTCTCGCGGCTCCATAAAAGGGTACTTGTCTCACGGTGCTCCGACTGCTCTGGAGCCTCCAGAGCACTCCGGAGACAAGTCGTTTTTTACTGATGCGCGCACACGGACATCTCACATCCTCGAGCTACCGCACGCTAATGGCGGACAGTCATGCTTAGAACGTCTAAACGCTGCCATCGTCTGTCTTCTATTGCTGTTCAAAGCCCGCTTGTTTAGATTTTTTTTCTCGGAATGGGACACCAGCATCGAGTCTGCACCTTCTCCCGCGCAGGCGTGGGCGGGCGTGCGGCGACGCTCGTTCCCATGCGCCGACCACGGGACGTCCTCTCTTCTTCCTGCTCGACACGGGGACGACCGCGGCCCGGGCTTTGCCTTTACTCTTCGCCTGCGGCTTCCCCCGCCTTCGTCGTCGTCGTCGAGCCTGAACGACACCCTTCGCCCGCGTGACCAGCTTCGCTGCCCCGAGGACCCCGACGCGGGCCGGAGCCCCGGCGACGACGGTGGTCGCGTGCCGTCCGCGAGGAACCCAGGGTCGAGATGATAGATCTGAGAACCCGTACGGGTGGGAG
This sequence comes from Epithele typhae, assembly GCF_022376455.1. Taxonomy (NCBI): domain Eukaryota; kingdom Fungi; phylum Basidiomycota; class Agaricomycetes; order Polyporales; family Epitheliaceae; genus Epithele; species Epithele typhae. The sequence continues at coordinate 27,289 of NW_025954255.1, read as the reverse complement.
TGGGAGCGAAAGTACTGGGCGTGGTGCGGAGACGACGAGCGCTGGGGCCCGTATGCAGGGCGAGTGCGCCCCCCCATCCCCCCGGTGGTGGATGTGCGTGTACCGGCCAGCCAGGGCTACGGCGCCCGCAGAGTCGTGCCCGTGCGGCGTGATGTTGGTGCGGTGGTTGGGCGGGGTGCCACAGGACCCCCGACATCTCCCTCAGATGCCTGATCCCAATTTTCGAAAAAGCGCCAAAAATGTCCTCGAGGATCAGGCCTCCCGGCGACCCCGTTTTGGTCGGACGGCCGCAGGCCTCGGCCGTCCGGAGGCTGATTTGGTCGGATTTTCGGAACAGGCCTCCGGAGGGCCTCAAAATGTCCGGATTCCGCTCGAACAGGCCTCCGGAAGGCGATTTTTTTGTCCAGGAGACCTCGGGGCTTCTCAGAGCACGTAGGAGAGATATTTAAGAGTCGTAGCAACTTGTGAATACAGGAGATCGTTGACGAGAACACATAGGGGCATAGACTCGCAGTGGCTACTGTAGCCTAAGCGCCCTCGTCCTCCCCCCACACTTCTCCTCTCGCCTTTTTACAGGACCTCCCATGGTTCCTCTACGTTGACCCCTCGCCCTCGCCCTCGCCCTCGCCCTCGCCGCGCTCATGACCGCGCTGCATGCACACCTGCACACGCCGATCGCCGCGGACGACTACAACGCCGCACTGAACCACTCTGCGCGGGTGTGTGTCGCGAGCACGTGCGGCGTGCGCGGCGGCGAGTGATGATGGTGCGCGGGCCCAGGACCCGGAGGGTGTGCTCGAAATCTGTCGGACCGACGACCTGACGGACCGCGGGATGCTGTGGGGGCTGCGGAAGGTCTCGAGCGGGGAGGGCAAGGAGGTAGGTGAGGGCGTTGGGGGGACGCGGGTTCTGGGAGGTCTTCGTTGACGGCCCTTAGGGCACGCACGTCATCCCATCGAATGCACAGGTCTTGACGGTTACTCGATAGTCCAACATGCGGGTGAGAGGGTTGGGAGAGCATGGCCCATGGCACCTGTACGCGTCGAGAGACCCTTGCCCGCCAACCTACCCCTGCGCTCGTGGCGATTCCTAATCGTCCTCTCGATCTACCCGCGCTTTCTGGGTCCTCAGCCAACTTTCGAGCCGTCGTCCGTGCCCTCGCGTTCTCGTTCTCGCCCCGGATCTGAGCCAGGGTGGACCAAACGAAATCTGTGGCATCTGCACCTGGCGCGCGGTCAAACGGACGGCCCGTCGATTCCCGGAAGTACACTGTGGGGAGATTAAACTGTATTAGGTCTTGAAGAAGTATGCTGCCTCTGGCGGAGTCTGAGTTCAGCTCGCTTTCTGTATTTACTTGCGGGCAGTAGAATATCATTATGAACAGTTCAGTCGATGCAGCGTTCTTACGCGCACGCCGGTGGCTCGCATAAGGTGGCTGCCATTGGTCGCGCAGTCAGTCGCCCATTCCAACTGACCTCTGGGGACCACCCAAAGCCGACCGACCGTCCGTTGAGGATCAGGCATTTGAGGAGCCCCCGCCCTAATGGTCGGATGATGGCTCAGGCATCGGCCGGTCGATACCCTGGAAAATGTCCGACAAGGCCTAAGCGCCTACAGGCATCAAGCCCGCGAAATCGCCATCAATGTCCGGATTCGGCTCAGGCATTTGGGTGAGATGTCGGGGGTCCTGGTGCCACTCAAGTCGACGACATCGCTTGCAAGGCCGCGAGCGTCGCCGGCGGCCTCGATTTCCAACAGCGCGTGCGGGTGCACACTGCACGGGGTGGGACGGAGCGGCAGAGAGCTCGAGTGACCCCGGCCCCGATGGCGCGATCTCGGCCCTGCATTTTGCGAGCCCGCGCGCCCACCGCGGCGATCGCTGCGAGATCTAGTGCCAGTCAGCCGCGGCCGCCTCGCACGCGCACTGACGTCACCCCCTTCTCGGCCCGGCGCTCAGGCAACCAAGCGCCCAACGTCATCAATCGGCCGTAAAGGGGATCGAACCGCCGCGGATGCAATTGCTCAGGCGCCCATGTCCTGGCCGAACGTTCTTCCGACCCGACCCGACGAGTCACGACGCTCGCGCTCATGTGCAGACGACGACCGTGAAGGGCTATGTATACACATACGAGCGAACGTGGACAAGCGGGGGAAGCTACAGATGCGCCTATGTACGACCGTCCGAGTGCGCTCGGCGGGCTGGCAAGAGGACTGGGGAGGACGAAAGCGAGGGAGAAGAGGAGCGGGAGCCGTGCGACGAGCGAGTGAAGATGCGAGGGAGGGGGGTCAACCGGCCTGTGGTACATGCAGGATCGGGCGAGAGGCTCGCCGACGAGCAAAAGGGTCCGTGGCCAAGGTCCGTGTCCGAGCGAACCCAAGAAAGCATGGGTGTGGGTGCTATTCGATCAAGGCGGTCGGGGCGTTCGGCGAGGCGACGGCGGCAACATTATAACCTATACATACTCGGACACGTACGCTGGAATACACGGGCGGGATAGACAGGACAGGTAGGGATGTATGGGTCGTCCGGGAGAGTGCAGGTGCAAGCGAGGTCAGACTCAAAGTAGAAATGGCGGCGGCGGCGGTGGTGAAAATGGAGGGTAGTAAGATGTACACACGAGCTCCCCCAGCTGCTCTCCTGGGCGCCACGCTAGACCTCATTGCTGGGCCGCCGACTTCTCCGTCGACATCCGCCGCGAGGGGTGATGCCGGTGAGTGTGCGAGTGCGTCGAATGCGAGTGCGAATGCCTGTGCCCGTGGTGTGGCCGTGGCCCCACCCACGCCTCCGTCGCAATGCGGCGCGCCTCGGCTTCGGACATCCCTCCGATTGGTACCGTCGCGTACACAGTCACGTCCGGCTGCTGTCCCGGTCCTTGACTCGAGCTTGACTCGTGGTGCGAGCGGCCGTCGAAGGAGGGCGTGCTCGGTGTGGGGACGAGGTAGATCCGTTGCATTGGCACCTCCGTCTTGATGGCGCGGAGACCGAGCGCACGGGCGCGCGCGAGGAGCTCGCGCGAGACGTGCGAGTAGTACTGGGAGAGCGCGATGACGATGTGCAGCTGTGGTATGTTCGTGTGCGTGTGATGGTCGTCCGAGGGCGCGGGAAGCACAGATGGGGAACAAATCAAACCGTCAGCATCCGATTCTGATCCAAGTGGAGCGACCCGGGCCCATCGTCACAGCCAAATGGACATGCCGCAGGAGTCGGCGTCCTTCGCACACGCAGGGCGTTCGAGGGACGGCGACCTCGCGACGGGGCATGCGAAGGTGCACGGACGCTCCCTTGCACAGCGGGGGAGGAACAGCGACTCACCCGGATAACGATGAGGATGAACATGATGCCCAGGAGGGCGACGACGGCACGCTCGAACCAATGTTCGCAGTTCTCGAGCGAGAGGCCCATGTCGCCCATGTCGCGCATGAGCTCAGGGTGGCGCGACAGCTCCTCGCAAACGGCGGAGCGGACATAAGGGGTGCTGAATGTTGTGTAGCTGACGCTGAGCGTGGTGAGGGTGACGAACACGAAGTCCGCTATTGAGTAGTCGCGATAGATGCGCACGAACAATTGAATGTGCTGTGTGGGAGGCCGAAGTTCGGGCGGTGCGAGAGTCGCAGTTGATGAGCCGAGGTGGGACGAGAGGGCAAAAATGAGGATGCGCAGTCGGCGGCAGGAGGGGGAAAGCAAAAGAAAACACAAGGACGTGAAGTCAGCATGGGTTTGAGATAGGAGTGTGTCGTGCGGAAACTGGACGTGGGGCGGGGATATCAAGGACGGGAAAACGAACCTTGGCGATGCCCACGAATCCAATGAAGCATGCGGTAGATGCGGCCGCAAAGTAGGCGAAGAGGAGGGCCCATACGACGCGGACGGAGTCGACGGCCCAGACATCGCCAGAGCCCTCCCATTCGCTCTCGCCCTCGAGGATGAGGGAGCGGGAGAAGGTGAGGAGGCGGAGTGCGAATGCAAGATTGCACAGGGCGCCGATGAAGGAGCCGGCGAGAGAGAGAGACCTAGTGAGTGACATGGGTGGGTGAGTGGATGAGAGCGGAGGGAGGGATGACGGAGGGGAACAGAGAGAGGGGGAAACGCCGGTTCGCGTCGACGACGAGCAGTGGATGGGCGCGGGAGGGGGGAGAGAGGTGCTCGGGGCGAAGGGGAGTGGGTCGGGGCCGGTGAGGGCGACGGAAGGGATACAAGACGGGCGGCGCTCGCTGCGAGGATGGTGCGACTCGGACGATCGGAGGCCTGGATCGGGAGGCGCCAAAATGACCAAACGCACCTGATGATGTAATGCCCCATTTCCCGGAATCTTCCTCCGCGACCGTGGGCCGTTGTCCTCTCTCTCGTCAGAGACGTCCCCGGTAGAGACAAAGCGGAGGGAAGAGAATGAGGGGAAGGTGCACGAACGTGGGGGCCGCGCGCGGGCAGGGGCGGAAGGCAGCAATTGGTAGCAACTCCAGTATTTGCTTTATAACCATCTACGCTCAAATTAAACATCGACTCGCCGCCCGGATCCCGTATACGTAGTACTTCTGACCGGTCCCAGTGACCGAGACGAACGGTCGCCTCTGCATCTCAGACCCAGACCGCTCGCTCGAGCTTCCGCCGCCCGCCAACTTGCGTCCGCGGTCAGGTCTTGATGAACGCATGTCTGCAGCGCATCCTCCACAGACTGTGCTCGATGACCAGCGCTCAGCCGGCATGACTCGAGTCCCTGACTGGATATCTGTGCGTGACTAACACGGGGAGCTATGTGGATCACCGTCGAGGACAACTCGGGATGGATGCACGGACCCCATCGAGAAGCGGCTCAGCTGAGGAGAGAGTGTATGAGTGTTTCATATGCCTGGGATTCGAATCCGGGAATGGGGTGCTCTTGTCGCAGAACCGTGGATACTTTCCCGTCGCCAGGAGTAGGCGCGTATGTACGGCACGGCCAAACGGACACAGTCAGCGATGCGACCGTCCGCGCGCACTACAACGGACGTCGCCATCCCGTAACACAGCTGACCAACCCGGGATATCGTCGCAGCACATGCCGCGCGCAGCACAATTCTCGAGTCGACGTCTCCAAGAACCGTCACACTTCTCTGACGAGCGACGGCGGTTCGCGTCCTCGTAAGCCTCTTTCCTCGCGACGTTGACAGGCATATCCACATATCTTCAAGAGGGCCTGCTTCCATCGCCCGGACCAGACGCCGCCCTCTCCCTCTCCTCCTCTTCCAGGATGTCTTTCCAGGAGTGGTCCTCGGGCTGCGCGTGCGGTCAGATCTGCGCCACGCGCAGATACGATGAAACCACATACCAGATGGCGGACGAGGTGCCCGTCTCGGATCTCCTCCTCGAACCGCTTCGCGCGCTGCGAATGCGTCAAGACCCCGGCAGCGATGATGATCCCGATCGTCAGCCCCTGCGCCCACATCCTCGCTTGCACCACCTATGCGACCCTCGCCTCTGTCAGCCTGTGCGTCCGGTCGCTTGCACCGCCCTGAACCCACCTTCTGCGGCACGGTTTGGATCCTAGGAGCACAGCGGACGCAAGTGAGTGGGCGCGCCACAGCATAGGACAAGAGGAGGACGCACTTGTCGCGCATGATGTACGTGAGCGTGCCGGCCATCGCCGCGGCCCAGCTGCCGACGATGACGCCGTACTCGTGCCGCTTCACGAAGTCGCCCGCCTTCTGCGCCGCGCTCATGTTCCCCCACCGCGCCGCCTCGCGCGCCTTGATTGTGTCCAGCTCCGTCTTGCCCCGGTCGTGCCTGCGCGCACGGTGAGCGTCGCACGACCGCGGTCTCGTACCCCTCGATCCCGGACCGCTGCTCACCACTGCGCGCGCTCGAACGCCTGGCTCGCGCGCTCTGCGGTGATCACGCACGCGGGCACGGCGACGAGGATGACGCCGAGCGCCTTGAGCGAGGGCTGCAGCGCGCGGTAGTACGGGAACCGGCGGTAGAGCAGGTACGACGCGGGGAGCGCGGCCGCGAGCCCCCCTGCCATCCCTTCGCGGCGCCGGCCATGACTGCGCTCTGATGGGCGTCGAGTTCCTCTTGGGTTACGATCTGGCGGGTCGCGCAAGGTGAGTCGGGGTGCGCGGAAGAGCGGATGGGGAAGCATACCCTCATGGTGGTGGGTGTCGATGAAGAGGATGTGGAAGGGGGAGGTCGCGGCGTGCACACGCCATGAGCGTGAGGAAGGCGGTCGAACTCGGATGACTTGAGGGCGAGCTCGAGCTCGCCATTCCGAAGAGCGGAGACAGGCGGGCAGAAGCAAGCAGTGGAGTGGTTACTGTGGAGTTGGCGTCGGCCGGCGATCTGGCGATATCCACGTGCGCGGCGTCTTCCGAGCGCGTCGAACCGTCGCGCGCACTCTCCCACTCGCTCTCCTCCCTCACCGCTGTATTACTGTCTCGTCGCCGCCCCTTCGACATCTGCGAAGGCCCCGGAACACTCGCAATAGCGTCTTTTACCCCTGGCTTGCCACTGGATTCGTGCGTGCGTGCACTTGAGAACGACCCCGTTAAACGCGTCCGCGAGCTTGCCAGTCAGATCTCCGACCAGAGAGTCTCCGGGCAATTTCCGAGAGGAATCAATGTCGCGTTCCTCCAGGAAGCCAGCATCCTCACCTCCTTGTCCTGGCTCAGGTGCAGGTGTAGGAGCCACTCAAATTCAAATACAATTTCAATTGCACTCTGGCAGCGGCGAGTCGTTCTCCACTATCCCTGCCTCAGAACACATATATCTACAGAAGAAAATTCGTCGGGATCAGATTGTGGCGTATTTAGATCACGAGCAGTCCAGGCAGCTCATTCCGTACTTCCCCGAGAGCGTGGTGGCTATGTTCCGTGGTTCGTCCCTATCCATCACTGCTCAGCGTCTGTGGTTCCGGGAGCAACATGGAATCTGAGTCGCCTTTGGCGACTGCACCAAACCCTCAAAATAAGGGTCCTCCACCAGCGAGACATCCACGAAATGATCCCGTGCCTGCGAGCACTCCTTTCCAAATGTCGAGGGACCACACCTTCACGCCTAAACCGTATGTCGCCTTTCTGGTCCTTTATCCTTTCTCTTTCCGGCGCTCATACCACGTGTTTTTACCAGTCGTGGTAGCTGGGACTGCCGAGCGATCGGAACAACCGCGCTTAGCGAACAAAGGCTCGCGCTCTCTCAAATACGGTCTCCGCACTCCGACTGCCGCAGGCATAAAACCAAACACTGCCCGACTGGCTACCTCAACTCACACTGTTCTCTTCTTTCCTATCCTCACATCCAATCCACATCCGTCTTGCTCCTACCCTCCTACCTGTTAGCAACATGGACGCTCACGCATACAAAGAGGTCAAGACCAAGTCCGGACACCTCTACAACACCTTCGTCCTCCCACCGAAGGACAGCTCCAAAGCGACTTTCTTGTTTGTTCACGGATTTCCGTCGACAGCCTACGACTGGCGGAACCAGATCGCGTTCTTTTCCGCTGCAGGATATGGCATTGTCGCTCCCGACCTCCTCGGCCATGGGGGTTCGTCCAGGCCCTCGGATCTCGCAAGCTACGTGCCCAGCAAGGCCACCGCCGACCTTGTCGACATACTCGACCACCTCAACGCTCAGAAGGTGATCGCTGTTGGCCACGACTGGTGCGTTGAATTCCCCGCCCCCTCAACCACTCTACCCTCGAGTGCTGACCACCCTATTCGCCGGTGGTTCACAGGGGGTCAATCCTCGTCGCCCGCCTGGCGCAGTATTTCCCCGGTCGCACCGTTGCCACGGTCTTCCTGGGCGGCGGGTACTGTCCCCCCATGCCTGACTTCGACCTTCAGGTGACGCTCCAGAAGCAGCAAGAGCTCGCGAAGACGGAGATGTTTGCGTACTGGCTGTAAGTCTCTTTGCGGCTCCTTTATTTCCTATTTCAATACTTACAAACGGTCTTCCTGATCAGCTTCCTTGGGGACACTCGCGCAGAGGCCATAGTGAATGCTCACGTGCGTATTCCAACCACCCTCCATTAGACGCCAACTTCTGAGCACATCACTCACCACAACTCTCCACATAGCTCGAGTCTCTCTTGACCCTATGGTACACTGCCAACGACGACCTCTCCCGCTCGGTCCTCACCACGCGCGGTGCGCTCGAGAACTGGCTCACGAGCGGTAAGAAGGCGCCCCTCCCAGCCTTCATCTCGTCCCAGGTACGTCCACCGCAGCCAACCGCCTGCACCTCCACTCCAAACTCACCTCTGCACAAAGGACCACGCCCACACCCTCGCCGCGTGGACCAAGGCCGGCGGCCTCGGCGGCGCGCTCAAGAGCTTCCGGCTCATGTTCACCGACGCGATGGCCAAGGACGACCAACGTACGTCCCATCCCCCTCCCCTCCCCCCCTCTTCCCCTTGAGTCTGCCGTGCTGAACTCCCCTGCGCCCGCACCCACAGAGATCGCGGACCGCGTGCGGCTCCCCGCCCCGTCTTCTTCGCCGGCTGCGCGCGTGACCCGGTCTGCCTCGCGGAGCCGTCCGCGGCGATCGTCCGCGCGCTCTGCGACGCGCCCACCGTGCGCGTCTTCGACACCGGGCACTGGGTCCAGCTCGAGGCCCCCGAGAAGCTCAACCGCGCGCTGCTCGAGTGGGCGCAGGGCCTCGGCTTGTAGCGCGGGCCTGCGCGCCGGACGCCTTCGAGTCTGTGTATGATGTGTACGATGTGTACGATGCGGGGCGCGTTTCGACGGGCCGCCGAGGGTGTCATTTGCGGGGCTGTAGGCTGTTCGGACTTCGGGCCCAGGCAGGCCGCCGCGGCGACGCGTCGGCGTGCGTGTGTGGTGCGGGGTCCCGGCTGTTGTTATGCTGTATGTAATGTACTCTACCAATCCACCTAAGACTCGGCGAATGCCCGCGCACGAACGCGTGCGCACTCGGCACACCCACCGAATCTGCAGGCGCAGCGGCGGCAGCGGCGGAAGCTGCGCTTTTTGTGATGCTTTCTCATGCAGCACGTTTTGAAACGCGACTGGGACGTGCGAGAGCTTCTGCGTAACAGCTTGGCGCGAGGGCTTTGGTTGTGGCCGGTGCACCCTACAGTCAGCGTTTCTCGTGTCTTGACAGGCAGTGCGCGGCGAGGCTCGAGGCCTGAGCGCGAACGACGGGGACGGAGAAGTTGTTGCATAAAGATTGCGCGGATATCGACAATTGTGACGTGCGTGCGGTATCGTACGAGACGGGGACGGGGAGCGTAGCAATGCGTGAGAGTCTGAGAGATGCAGGAAAGAAAGGGCGCTGTGCAGATCGCAGGTATGGAACAATGGGGGACTCGGCAGCCCGTCGCAGGTACGACGGGCATCAGGTGAAGGGTGGGGACGAAGGGGTAGCAAACAGAAAGAGACGGTGCACGAAAGATGCAAGGGGCAATTCAGCGATATGTGGGAGGGTGGTATAAGATACGGATCGTCAACGCGTCAAGAGTCGTGGTCGTGGTCGTGGTCGTAGTCGCTCTGCTCCTGGCGCACAATTCGTCTAAATTCGATGCAGCGTCCGCAGCCCAATGGGGTCACCGGCACGATGATACAGTCAAGAAAGGGGAGAAAAAGGAACCAGTGCGAGGATTTACGCACGGTGCCCGCTGCGTCGTTCGGTCTCGAGCACGACCTTGGGCCCGCGCTTAGCCATGGCCCAGAGGAAGAGCATGACGACGATAATAAACTGGAGCCAGAGCCATGCTTCCAGCACGAAGCCGACCACGCCGTCGTGTTGCCGTCGAATGGGTCTGCGAGCGAACCTTCACGTCGGAGCGATACCGAGCGGTCGTGCTGCGTGTGCTCGCCGTCGACTCGGTTGACTCGTCCGCATCCGCATGGGGGAGCCCCGATGACTTCCGCTCGTCCTCGAGCTGGAGCGTAGTGTCGGACAGCGCGAAGCCGAGGGGTGAAAAGCGACTGCGGCTTGCGACACGCTTGATCTGGCCCACGGCATGGTCGAACGTCTCCCCAAGCAGCCCGGAGTGGTCGGTCTTGAAGGCACGGGCGTGCTCGAGCTCGCGCTTGTTCCAGCCCGCTTGCCGATTGTTGACGTTGCGGAGGGTCGTCTGCGCAACTCGACCTCTCGTGGCTGAGTGGGAACCGTGACAGGGATTGTCTGAATGCGACCTTCGACCCATCGATTCGTACGGGAACGAACCGTTTGCGACAGCCGGATTTGTCGTATAGTCGCGGGTGAGCTCCGCAGCACCTTATCTGGGGTCGGTGTTGGGGGCTGGACGGTGAGCTGGAGTTGTGGCGTGCGGGGAGGCGTCAGCTGCTCTTCGTCCCACTCGTCAGGGTGCTCATCGACCGTCGGGAAGGCGATGGGTGGAAGCGGCATCGTAGACTCGCTAGGGGAAGCCGGTACGGACGTGCTCAGCCCGGCGATGTCGCAGAGGCTGCTTGCGCGGAGGTGGTGATTGATGCCACGCTCCGCCCAGTCGTCCCCAAACTCGCTACCGAGTTCGCTGCCTAGAGTACGACCGAGGCCATCCAAGGGTACGTGCATCGAGCTGACAGGTGGAGACGGGAATGCGAGGCCGTCGGTGGCGGAGCAAGACCATGCAGGGGTGTTATCCAAGGACGACTCCGTGCGGAAAGAGGGAGACACCTTGAGAGAGGGTGGGTACCGGCCCCAGCTGGACGAGCTCAAGCTGTTGTCTGGGCTAGCGTCGAACAAGCCGACCAGTGTCTTGCGTGACTTAGGTCCGGTATGCCCCTTCGCGCCTTCCCGGAGAGTACTCTGCATGTCATTGGTGATACCGCCGCGAAAACGTCCGAGTCGGAAGACATGAGCTTGCTGATGTCGCCAGCAATACTTCTCCGCAGGCTGCTGAAGCGGATGGTGCCCACCATTGACACGGGGCCGTTCCGAAAGTGCGAGGCCCTTCTTCCTCTTGAATCTCGAGGTCGACGTCTCCTTCATCCAGGCAGTCGTACACCCGGCGAATACTTTCGGCGTCCCACTGAGCAGAGCGCATGCGTTCTTCCGTGATCTTTTGCTGTTCGTGGATCTGAGCGTTGGTCTCCTCGAGCTCCCGGATCTTGAGAGTAGCTGCGAAACAATAGCATACTCGAAAGGCGCAGAGGCTCGTCTGACCGGTGGGGAAGTACGGGTCAGACTCGTTCGGCTCCTCGTCCTCCGGACCCGCAAGGCTCAACTCCTGCTCGAACGACGGCTCGGACGCGCTCTCCGTGAACGACGACGACGACCCGCTCGCGCTGCGCTTGAACGGGCTCGACCGCCGCGACAGCGAGCTCGGCGGCGCAAAGTCCCTGAAGCCCTCCGGCAGGGACTCGCTCGCTGCGACGCCCGTCGCGCGGTCCTTGAGCGCGAGCAACCGCGCCTCGCGCTCCTCCCGCCGCCGCTCCGCCGCCGCCGCGCTCGCCGCGGCTCGGGCCTGCTCCTCGAGCTCCACGCCGCGCGCCTGGCTACGCTCGAGCTCGTCGCGGAGGTCCTGGATCTCCTGCTCGAGCTTCCGTAGCTTGCGCTTGCCGGCGTGGTCCGCCTTCTGCGACTCCGCCTCGAGGTCCTCGAGCTTGTTGATCAGCTCCGCGTTCTGGTCCGAGAGCAGCGCGAGCTCCGCGGGCGTGACCGAGATCCGGCGCGCGCGCCGGCGCAGCGCGGCGAACGGGTTGTGGCCGCCGCTGCTGTCGGGCGACGCGGGGAAGGCGACCGCGCCGAGCGACGGGGACTGGTGCAGGCTCGGGGGCTCGAGCAGGAGCGGCGAGGACGGCCGCGAGATCTGCGGGCTCTTCGTGCTCGGCAGGCGGGCGAGCAGGGCCTCGTGCTTCGTCTTGAGCGTGAGGTTGTCCGAGTAGAGCGACTTGCAGAGCGCAGAGGTCATCGTCAGCTCTGCGAACGCACACACGCAGGAGGACCGCCGCTCGCGTTCAGCACATCAGAGGAGCGACGAGACGAAGAGGAAGGCGCACCCGTCTCGCGCGACTTGATGATCCCGTCCGCCTTGAGGAGCAGCCCGGACAGCTCCTCGTGCGACTTCTCGTTCATCCAGTCGTCCAGCCCCGGGGTCCCAGGGAGCCCGATGCCATCCTCCTCTCCCGCTCCGTCCGCACATCTTCGGCGGCGTACGGCGGCGGCGGCGGGATTGTCGCAAAGTTGAGCGAGCTCGATTTGCGGGCCTTGGCCGGGGGCGGCGGGCGGCGGGGCGTGCTGCTCCGCAGGTTTGAGTGGGGAAGCATCGTGGACTCTTCCGACGCCTGGGCGGGAGAGCGGGAGGGAGAAAGGGGCAGCCCAATGAGCTCGGAGAGCTGGGCGGGGTGATGGAGGAGTTTGAGGCCAGGGTCGGCCCGCGGCGAGGGGTGTCTTAATGAATTAAGCGAGCAAACAAGCGAGGGGAAACAGAGGGGCGGCGAGAGAGCGTTGAAGACAACGGCGAGCGACAAGACAACGATGGAGAGAGGACAACTGGGGTCTTGTTGGGTGCTCGCCGCCGTTGCACTCGACGTCGAAGTCAGCCGCCACATTCACGTGCCGCGGCTGGATTCGTATGCCCCCGATCCGCTCATATGATTTCTGCCGTCGTCGGTTGCGTTCGCGCGCACTCAGCATGTTGGAGGCGTGTTTTACAACGCTAACGCATGACTGCGGATTGTGAAACATATCGAGGCTTGTTACACTACGACAAGGGAGGGGAGCATACAGCATGGTCATATGTACATGAAGACAAACAAATGAACGTGTGAGGGAGGTGGCTACTTTTGTGCGCTCTGTCCGAAGCCGAACGAACCGCTTGGCGCGCCGAACGAAAAGGTTGGGTTGCTTGTAGCAGGCTGCGCGGCTGGCGCAGGAGTCCCATTGGTCGCAGGAGTCCCAAAGGAAAACGTGGGCTTGCTCTCGCCAGTCGCGGCCGGGTTTGAAGGCGCACCGAAGGGACTCCCGGTTGCAATGGGGTTGGGGGTTGAGGACGCGCCAAATGCTGTTGGTGCAGACACTTGGCCGAACGCGAATGTGGAGCCGCTCGCAGGCGCGGCACCAAATGCAGACGCAGGCTTGGATCCTCCGCCGAAAGCGGATGTCGTAGCCGCACCAAATGCAGGGGTGGCGGTTGCAAATGATCCGCTACCGAAGGCCGGAGTTGTGGTAGCTGCCGTCCCACTCCCAAATGTGGGCGTGGTGATGGGGGTCGTGGTCGACCCAAACACAGGCTTCGAAGTCGCACCGAACGCAGGGGTTGTCGTGGTTGTCGTCGTGGAAGACGGCGCACCGAAGCTGAACAGAGGCTTGGGTGCATCACCGTCCTTCTTTTCCTCCTGTTTCGGCGCCCCTGAGCTGAAAGGCGAGGGCGTGGACGTCGCAGCACCGAAGAGGGATGACTTTGGCGTTTCTGTAGGCTTCGAAGGCGCACCAAAAGGCGAAGTGGTGGTTGCTCCTGCTCCGAATGCTGACGGCTGTGTTGTAGAGCCAAATACCGACGTGGGTTTCGTGGCGGCGCCGAACGGGGATGCGGTAGATGACGACGTGGCCCCGAAAGGCGACGCCGTAGGCGCGGCGGTAACTCCGAAAGGAGAGGGACTCGAAGCTCCTCCAAACGGTGAAGATGTGGCTCCCGTGTTCGTCGTCGCACTCCCTCCGAACACCGACTTGGGCGCTTCCGCTGGCTTTGTTGACCCGTTCGTCCCAGCGGCTGTGGAAGTGGGTGCACCGAAGGGGTTTGGAGTGGCAGCGGAGGAACCGAATCCGCCGAACGGAGACTTCTGCGCCGCCGCCGAGTCCGCGTTCTTGGCTGCTCCAAAGATATTGAGACCAGGGACCTCTTGCTTGGGTGCTCCGCCCACAGGTCCGAAGAACGAGGGCGTGGCGGTCGAAGCAGCGGGCGGCGCTGGCGCAGCGGCTGCAACGGCTGGAGCCGGGGCGGGAGTGGATTGTTTGGGGGCACCAAAGTTGAACTTCAACGTGGGAGCAGGAGCTCCGGCAGGGGTCGTGGTAGTTGGCTTCACTTCAGGTGCAGCGGGTGTCGAGACCGCCGGAGCAGACGCAGCGGGTTTGCCGAACGGGAATGTAGATGAAGCAGGCACAGAAGGCACAGAAGGCTGGGCGGGAGGTGGACCCATACCTAACCGTGACAGTAAGGACGTGCCAGGCTTCTGACCGTCGGCTGCGGACGCATTAGGAGCACCAAAGGGTGACTGAGATGTGGGCTTAGATGTAGTGCCAGTAGGTGCAGTGGACGATGCGGGCTTCGGCGGGTCCGCCGGTTTGGCTTCTGTGGACTTCGGCGCGAACGGGTTCACGGGAGGGAGCGCAGCCGGTGCCGCGGAGGCGGCTGGAGTGGGGGCAGCCGGCTTGCTGAAGAAGCTGGGGACGGCACCGCTGGACTGTGGAACGGAGGGTGTGGGTGCGGACGATGTAGCCGCAGGACCTGGGGCCTTTAGAGGCGCAGCGAACGGGTTGGCCGGGGCCTTGGCAAAGTCGACAGAGGATGTCGGGGGCTTCGACGGCTCCGCACCAGCGGGCTTGCTAGAGGTAGGGATACCGAAAGCAAAGGGATTTGACGTGGTCGCAGGCGCCGACTCTGAAGTCTTGGTGGTGGAGGGCGTGCCTGTCGAGGGAGTGGTGCCGATGAACGGTGACGGCGCAGGCATTGATGTGGGGGTGGGCACCGATGCGTTCTTCGCAGCTTGTAATCGCTCACGGATCCTCAACATCGCAGCCGCTTCAAGTTCCTGCTTTTCCCACTTGGTGTACGACTTGGTCTTCTGAATCTGTGGACTTTCCGTGGCAGGGGACTCGGGGGCGTCGTATACGGCGGAAACACGGCGGACAGAGATCGTTGGAGAAGGTTTGGGGTCGACATTGCCGGTGAGAGACTGTCTGAAGGGACGCTTAGAAGTACCGTCGCGAGATGCGGTGGATGACCATAACAAGTTCTTGCCGGCGATGGAAGGGGATTCCTGGCAAATACGACCATGAACAAACGCCGATGTAAGAGGGAAGGTAACTCACCAAATGGTCCACGGGGGTCTGGATCTCGGGAGGTGTGGGAGAGATGTCCAACTCATGACGCTCTTTGGAGGTCTTGTACTCTTCGTCCGTAAGCCATGTTTCGACGTATATCTCCACGTTGGCGCGTCGGTCCGGGTGCTGCGAATCGCTTGGCTAAAACAGTTCGCGATAAGTACGAAATCAACACGAGAAAAGTCCTGACGCACCATAGAAAATCTGGACTTGGATTTCTTGACGAGAGCCTGACGAAGCCTTTGCCCGTTCGGACCGACCTTGAAAAGAATACCATGGGATTCCCACTCTTCACCAATACGCCTGCCCTTGCACAGCGGGTCGTTTGAGTGTGCTCCGGTTTGGGACCGTTTGCCCCGCTTCTTAGGGCCTCCTCGACGAGCCGGACGTTCGGATCCGGATCCGTCGCTTTCCACAGATTCAACACCGCGGCTACGCTTCTGACCACGGTTTGAACTGGGTTCCGTGGAGGGTACAGTGCGCCTGCGCCTGCGTCGCTGCGGCTTGTCGTCATCCTCTACCAGTGAGTCATCTCCACCGAATGCAGAATCAGCCTCGGCGCGATCCCTCTTCTTTCCTCTGGTGGCGTTCTCGAGTAGTTCCTCGTCTTCGTCCTCGTTCATTCCTTCATCAGCCGACCTTCCTGAGTTGTCCACAGAGGTCTTGCGGGCACGCTTGTCACGACGCTCTGTACGGGGAGACGAATCATCTTCGTGCGAGCTAGCAACGCGCTTCGCACCACGTTGAGCTGGCTGTGCCTCGTCCACATCCATATCCGGTTGACTGCCCTGCCACTCTACGTCGTCACCAGACGCAGGCTCCTCCCGTTCGATACGACTCTTCTTCGCAGAGGTCTCGTAGTCAGAGTCCGCATCATCTTCGAGGGCATGCTTGCCGTTCGAGGGCTGGGAATCTGAGCGGAACCTGACTCCAATCGGACGCGACGAGCGGGCAGTAGAATTGCCAATTGCTGCAGAATCGTCGACTTGTGAATGAATGGGACGCGAAGCAGCATGGTGGTGAGAGACAGAAGGACTGAGCGTGTCTGTCAGGGAACTCCACTGGCTATGCCAAGAATAGTAGAACTCACTGGTCCGCCGAGCGATGCAATGAGTGTCCTCCGATGAATGCAGAGACAGGGCGAGTATCGCGCAAATGACCTATAGGATATGTAAGGAGGATGGCGTACAAAAATGTAGCATGAACTACGCACCTTCGCGAGTGGCGTCATGGTGTCTGGGGGGTGAATCCTCCAGGGACGGACCAGGCTGATCGCGCAGCTTTCGCGACTGCGTAGCGGCCGCATACGCAACGTTGAAAGGTCTGTTGTCGTCATCGGGATGCCATGCCGTCTCCGCATAGCCCTACAAGCAGAAGGGAGTTGGCGGAGGCAAACAAACAAACACGATTTTACTCACTTTCGGTACCTTGTCTCCCTCCATTGTCGGAAACGCGGGGCCACCTGCACCCATGTATACAACGCCGCAAGCCCAGTCCCAAGACAAACGTAACCTGACCGGGACTGGGCCAAGCAGGGGGACTTGAGGGGGATACTCGGATGCGGCCGCCGAGAATATCTGATGATTCGTCGTAGTCCATGCGAGCAGGTGGCAGGAAACCGCTGGAGGCAAGAGAATAAAGACGCTCGAGGCGCGTCGAGCGATCGAAGACAGGCCTGGGAGGAAGTGGTGGTGGAGTTTGGTAGAGTGCGCTTGGGACTCGGAGTCGTCCCGGCGTCGTGGCCTCCGTGGCGGAGATTCGATCTTCGGGTTTTCCCGCGTTCATTACATAAGCCCCCCCTGGTGTTGAGCAGCTTCACAGTCACTGCTGCTTCAAAGCATTGCCAAGGCATGACGAGAATGTTGAATTGACCTCCATAGTTGTGGACCGGACCGAAAAAACACCCCTGCAATTCACTGGCTCTGCATTTGGTATGCATGTGTGGGAAAACCTACATGCAGATAACAAGCGCTATTGCGAAGTTAGAACGTGGTCGGGACTGTTCGGAGATGACAGCAGCATCGGAGACCGGCCAGGCGGTCCCAGAACACGACGGCCAGGCAGTGGATGCCGGCTGCTGAGGGCGGGCGTTGATAGAGTTGGTCGCATAAGCGTGCTTAAGTGTCCACGTGGGAAAGTGGGCGGCTCATATAGTACGACGCCCA
The DNA here is from genome assembly GCF_022376455.1 of Epithele typhae. NCBI lineage: Eukaryota > Fungi > Basidiomycota > Agaricomycetes > Polyporales > Epitheliaceae > Epithele > Epithele typhae. Next base: position 10,144 of record NW_025954255.1, on the reverse strand, counting down.
TTCGCCACCCACTCAATCACGCCAGCTCTCCCGCCCCGGCTTCCACCCTCCCTCCCTTCCCTCGTCCTCTGCCAGCCATGTCCAAGCTCGTGACCTTCGCGGAGCTCAAGCAGCACAAGACCAAGGACAGCATCTACATCCTTATCCATGAGAAGGGTAGGTCCTCCTCCCCACGCCTTTCTCCGACTTCTCACCACACCGCGCTCCAGTGTACGATGTCACCAAGTTCATTGACGAGGTACGTTGTCCTTCGACATTGTGCATCCAGCCAATCCTGATGACATCTATAGCACCCGGGAGGCGACGAGGTCATTCTCGCGGAAGCCGGTATGTGTCTGCCATGCTATCGCCTTGCTTTCGACTCATTGTCATCCAGCCCGTGACGCGACGGAGGCCTTTGAGGATGTGGGCCACTCGGATGAGGCACGCGCCCTCCTGAAGGACATGCTGGTTGGAGATTTCGAGAAGACTGACGTGCGTTCACTCCCTGCCCAAATTTCCATCAAGTGACGTGTTTTGGGGTCTTAGGAGCTCAAGACGAAGCCCGCGTCGACTTCGTTCTCGCACAACTCCACAGTCAACTCGGCCGTGCAGCAGGGCTCGAAGTAAGTGCTTGTTGTAACACCAAACGAGCTGGCATCTGACTCGTGGCCCCAGCATGATGTACTTCGTTCCCCTCGCGGTGTTGGGTGCCTACTTCGCATGGCGCTACTACTCGAACGGCTCGCTATAAGCCCTTCGATGTAGATTCCCTGGCGTTACTCGCTTTGCAGTACATGTTATACCTTCAGCCTCGGTGCATATATCTTAATCTTTGCTTCAGTCATAGATGGCGCGGGCGTTGGCATGCATGATGAGAAAGCCTGACGCTTGTGCACGAATGACCGGAATGAACTACAGAACGTGTATGACCCTTAGCTATGCCCTCCCTTCGATGTGATATGTGCCTGAAAGAGAGTGCGTACACTAAGTGTTGGGTGCTAGATTCGAGGACGCAGCATGATGCATGAAGAGCGCCAAACATCTCGCACTCCTTGAACTCATCCACCATGCCGTCTCCTCTGAAGTTGAACGCAGTCGCATTCGTGTCTTCTCAAAGCCATCCCATTTGATCCGCACGTTTGCCCAAGGCCAGGACGAGCTCAAGTATCACTACATCGCGCACACCAGTCTCGACGTCATCGACGAACGCAGTGCGTCGCCGCTCCCTGTCGCCTCGCCCAGCCGACTCCAGAAGATTTGACCTTGGCCACTACGCTGCAGACGCAGCCGCGATAGCATCCAAGTCGACAGACTGTTACATGAACTTGCTCTACACCATGGAGGACGTGGCCGTGTACGGCTACATGACGCCTCTCAAAATGAAGATAATCATCGCGCTCGCGCTCACCGACTCCGTCGTGCGCGACGCTGACGTCCTCACGGTGTGTCTTCCTCTCAGCCCTGCTTTCCCATCTCCCTCGTGCCAACCCATGCGGCTTCCTTCGTGCTCAGATATTCAGGGCCCTTCACACCGCGTACCGCCATGCGGTTGCGAATCCGTTCCTCAGGCTCGACGCACCCATCGACGGACACAACGACCACGCCACCGTCCTCCTCGCGGGCTCGCCAAAGTGGAAGCGTTCCGAAGACGGGTTGACGACATAGGCAAAGCCGTCGGAGCGTTCAGCCTTGCGGCATGAGGCCGCTTCTGAGTCTGAGCCATCCTCGTCGACGCGCAGCCTCCCCGGCCGGCCATCCAAAGCGAGGGCCAGCCGTGGACGCCCGGTTCGTCGTCTCTGTTCAGACAGCGGCTCCGCCACCCTCACCGTCTGAACAGGGCGCTGCCTGTACGCGGTCATGCATTCGTGCTGACCCACGGGCCGCGGACCAAGAGCAATTCACGCCTTCATATTGACTCAGCATCCTCGCACACACCGGTGCTGGGACAGATACGGGGCGCACACCTCATCTCTCGCAGTTCCACGTCACCAGCGATTCCCTGTTATGTCAATCCTTCTGTACCGTTTTCCCCGGCTATGCGGGTTCTGGCCCGCCTCGGGGCCGTAGCACGCATGGAATGACACATGGATTTCACTTCCGCCACGAGGTCTGGGTTGGCTCGATCATCCAGCCGTCGGTCAGACCCAACCTGGCGGCCAGTGCCTCTGCGCCCGATCGGGGGAAAGGTCAGGAGAATCCCGATCGGGAGAAAGATTGGTTTACGAGTCAAGGTCTTGGGAGCCATGCTGCTTGCAGTTAGACAGACCCCCTCGCGCGAAAACCAGCACCTGCTTCAGAGCCCGAGAACTGCTTCCGCGAGCTGGTCCAAGCCTTCGACCGTCTCCCGCGCCATCACCCGCACCACGTCGTCCGCGTCCGTCGCCGCAACGTAACCCAGCGTCGTCCGCGCGCGCCTCATCACCCGCGGGGGCACCAGCAGCGCCGCGCCCGCGCCCTCCTCGTACACGCGCGCCGTGCACGCCTGCACGAGCAGCCCAGGAAGTGCAGCGCCGCGCGCCGCAGCGGCGGGAACTTCGAGTCCGTGCTCGTCGGCTGGGCGTCCATCGTCGCCGTCGCCGCGCCTCCTTCTTCTGTCGCCTTCTCGGGGCCCTTCTCGCCGTCGCGTCGGCATCGTCATCGTTGGTGACATCGGCCTGCTTGCCAGGGGAGGCGTCGGCGCCCCGGGCCTTGTCCTTGGCTTCCGCCGCCGCCGCACCGGGGCACGCTCGGACTGGCCCCCAGGGGCGACGGCAGCGGAGACGGTCTCCACCTGGAGGAGGTCCACCATCCCGTCCGCGAGGTCGGGGACATACGGCAGCACCGCGAGCGCGTGCGTCTTGACGCACAGCGCGAGGAGCGAGACTGCTGACGTCCGGAGCACGGTCGGCACGTGTGCCGCGCGCACCATCGCCGCGAGCGGCGGGACAAGCAGCGGCGCTGCACCAGGGCAGAGGCAGAGACGGGGGGGATGCGTCAGCGCAGCCCAGAGCAGAACAGAACGCGGGGCAAGACACTCACCGTACGCGGGCAACGCGTCCCCGCAGCGGCGCACGACCTGGCCCAGCGCCTCGCCGACGCGCGTGCGCACGTCGACGTCCTGCCGGGTGAGCGCGCTCGCCGCGAGCGCGTCGAGCCCGCCCGCGTGCGCGCGCACGAGCGCGCGGAGGACGTCCGGCCCGAAGCCGTCGACCATCGCCGCGAGGCCCTGGACGGCGTTGAGGAACATGTACGAGTCGTCGTCCTGTGCGCCCTGCAGGAAGACGTCGAGGATGCCCGGGACGAGCGCGCGGTCGAGCGCGGGCGCGGCGAGACCGGGGCCGGGCGAGACGAGCTGGCGGAGGAGCATGAGCCCGTGCGCGCGCACGGGGAGGAGGGGGTCTTGGAGGAGCTTCAGGGCCTTTTGGTATGTTTCTTGCGGGGACTCGGAGGAGCCGGGCGAGGGTTTTGTGGGCGTGGAAGCGGCTTCGGAGGAGGTTGAGGCAAGGCGGGCGGTCATGACCATCCGGGCCTCGCGCGCGAGTTGACGGAGGTCTTCATTGGGGACGTTTGAGAGAGGATCGAGGAGGGAGAATATGTCATTCAGCACGGGGGCGTTTCGAGCTGAGAGATCCGGATTTGCTAGAGGTTGAGGCGTCAATACAATTCACGTCGGAGCGCGAATGAGGTGGACCGATACCTTCCAGCACTGCGAGCAGAAGCTTGACCGCGGTTGAAGTGATATCGTCGACAGCTCCTTCCGAGGCGCCCTCTTCGTCTTCGTCATCGCTGTCACCTTCGTCCGACATCTCCGTGTCTTCGGGGACTATACGAAGATCTCCCACACCAAGTCCTCCGTGCCTCAGGGGTTTGTTCGTCGAGGTCTCGGACGGGCCTCGTTTCTCCAACGCATGCTTGATGAACGACAAAATGTGTTCCGGCTTTCTGAACACGCTTGACGTATCATCCGTAGAAAGTTGCTTCTGCATTTGTAGCACCAGCTGCAGATAGAGAAGCGTCCTGTCAATGAAATCAGAATTTGTAGTGGTCATATCTTATTGACCCATACCGAACGGGATCTGTGTCGGCCTGGCTTCTGAGCTCACTGTATCTTTCTAGTAACTTGACGAACATCTCTGATGATACGTCGGCCCGACCGATGGACTTGACAAAGTTCACAAATCGGACGGGGTCCGGCTTGAGTCCCAGTACATTGGAGTCGATGTCGAGCTGGCCTGTATCCTCTGCCTCCTTCAGACTTTGAGGTGTGAACATGGAGAGCGAAGGATCTGGCTCCGTGGACCTGTGGGGCCAGTAAAATCAGTATCGCGTAGACCGTTCGTGTTCAATACCAATTTCTTACTCGTCGGCCCGGGATATCTCGTCAGCGATATCTACACGCCAGCTGCCACCTTCTCCATCGATGATGTGCTGCAACGTTGCTATTACTTCCGGTGTTCCAACGAGCCTTCCCCATGTGTTCAAGTATCCCTTGAGGCTCTCGCGTAGTACGGATCAGATGATTTCGCCGACTCCAGATGAGCGTACATCGCGAACAGAGAAGGGATTATGGGTGTGAGCAATGTCGACATGAAGTAGGGGACGGGTCTGTGTTCGTTAGAAGGACCTCGATCGCACGGAGCGCTGCACCGGTTGACAAGTCTCCGGTACCTGTTGGAACAGATTGGTGGCAAGCAACGTATGGTAGCAAAATGCCTACCTTTCAAAATTGGATCGTGGACGAACTGCAAGACGATATTAGTCGCTAGAGTTTGTAGGATAGGTGCATCGTCACGGGCAAGGATACGCGATAGAGAGAATGATATGGCCCGCCGATGGGTGGGCGGTAACACGCGAGTGTCCAGTACGAGGAGTTGAAGCAAGCGAGGGACCATGGTGTTGCAGTAGTCCTGCGTGAAAGTGAGCGACTATAGACAATTTGCGGTGCGAAGTACATGCCTCCGCCTTCATCCCGATGGTACGGTGCCGAGGAGACGTGCTACGTGCTCGAGCTTCTCCAGTGGAGCATCTTCATCGCCTACGTCTTCTTCTCCAAATATGGATTCACACACTGCCCGGATTCCCTCCGGTCGTAAAAGCTGCCTACTAAGAATGAAGCTACACGCTTTTTGAGCGTACGGAAGTGAAGGGGGTGTTTGGGACAACGTCCGTCCCAGGGCGGAGATCACTATAGGAGCGGACAATCTGTATTTGCAGGTTAGTCAAAGTCGTATCACAGAAGTGACTCAATTACCTTGTGAGTAGGTACATGATTTGAGGACGCAATGTGTTTCCGGTAGGCATGTCTTCCGATGAGAGGGATTTGGGGAGCCAGCCCACGACGATGCACGGGAGTAGCAAATCGGAGAGGTGCTGATTCAGTAAGATGGCGGCCACCGCAGACTGTGACAACGGAGATGAAACGCCATTGGACAGTGAGACGGAAAGAAGTCGGTCGCAAATGGAGGAGAGCGTCGAGTACTCGTGCGGCAGCCCGGTGAGATCGATGATTCTTGCGCCCTTGGTGATATGGAGTGCGGATGTGGAAGGAATGGCAGATGCGACACGACCTACGAGAGGCTCAAGAGCCCACTTAAAGACGATGGATAACAGTGTACGCATGAGGGCTAGGTCCCGGGACCCCACGAGAGACGGGTCCATCTTGGCTTCGTAGTTTTCTCCTTTTACAGAGCCCGGTGCCGGTTCTTGTTCGCGTGCCTGCAAGTGTTTGTGCAGATGTTCTAACAAGGAGAGCGATTCAAGAGCGGTGGCGCGCTGTGCGGCATCCAGTGTTCCGTCTTCATTCTCGTGCGATTCCCCAATAAATTCATGATATTCGTGTAGTCGCCTGAGCAGAATTGCTTTCATGTTGGCCGAACGTGAGTCGGGCGAGGATGACGTTCCGGTCAAAACGACCGCGGCCTGGAAAAGGCTTTCCAGAGTTTGCGAATTTATTCCTGACATCTGCAAAGGGGCACCATAAGCCTTTTTTTACAAGCGTGACTGATTCGAGCGCACCTGAAAACTTGGAAGCGCCGTGCCCGCGACGTGCACAGAGGAAACAAGTAAACGCCGGGGCGCTCTGCCACAAGATTGGGCGAATTCAGGGCAGGTCTATCAAGGTCTGGGAGGGCGACTTGATTTCTAAGGCTCATTGAGACTCGCTCCTGCTCCCTGGGTTAGCAGGGACATTCGATTGCTCTAGGAGCAGATGCGACCTTTCCACAGTCCACCGTTCAGATACTACAATGCAAACACACTGCGACAAGACCTTGCACGTGCCACTGCATTTATGTAGTCGCTCCGTCGCAAGATAGACGCCGTACAAGATTACGAAGTGATCTTTCACCAAGCGCCGATCCCTCCCTTTCAGTGTCCAACACAAGCTTTGCCCCGCCGTCGTTGAGCCCCGCCCAGGCCGCGCCGTTTGGCCCTAGCGCTCCCGGAATGACCCGCGCACCCTGGTCCCGACAGGTGGTCGAGGTGGACGAGTACACTAAGGTGAGTGCAAGATCCCCTCTTTCCTGCGTACCGATGTCGCTGTGCAGAGCACCCATGCATGTGTGAGGCTACGTCGTAGATACGCGCTCAGGCAGGAGGGGAGTGCAGCCAACGGTGTCCGCGGGGCTACCCAAGCGGCACTCCTCCCCGCCTGAGCGACGCAGCCTCACGAGCCGCGGGCGCGCGCGCACACTCCCTCGTATGCTCCTTCGCTCCTCCACGAAGGAGTTCACTCTGTGCCTGCCTGTCGCGAGGCGGCGCTTCTGGGCGCGTTCTCCGGAATCAGCAGAGCGCGCAGCCAACAGTGTCCTCGGGGCAGCGGCGCCCTCCGATTCCGGACGACGCGACTAGTCGTGCCAGTCGCGTCGACTCGTGGTATGCATGTGCAAAAGGTCCACTCCAGCGACCTCCACTGGTAATCGCAGTGACTACCGGAGTGGCCTGTAACGTCCATCCGTGATAGCGGCATTTTGTTCACGCACCGCCTGGTCGTTCGGGGACGCCACGCAACCTTGCTCGGCTATCTCAAAGTGTGAGGCTGGTCGCCCCCTCAGCTTACGGCGGATATCTAAAGCATACCATGTCGGGCTATCCCGCTTGCCCTGTACGGGTTTTCAGCGATAGGGTGGCCTAAGTATATGTATGCACCCACGCGAACCTTCATACGCTCCAGCATCATCCAGGGTTCCCGGGAGCGCGGTGCGGTAACTTTTTTATCCGCTTCTGTGCCGAGCGTGAGCTATAGCTCGCGCATTATTAGGGCTCTGTCCGCGACGTGCGCAGGTTCGCTTTCAGTTGCCCTCTCCTCCGAGCTCTCCCACTGTGACGACCCGCAGGTGTACAACACGTAGCCGACGTAGCTCAACAATATCGGCTTCGAGCTCGCCAAGCAAGTCGCGCTGAACGTCGGTGGGCCCGTCTCCTCCGAACCCGCGCTGCCTTACTCCTCCACGAAGCTCACCCACCCCCCGCGAGTTGACGGGCTTGTCCCGCCGTTTCGCGACCCCCGTTTCCGACGGCATCGACCACGCGCAAGTCGACGGCATTCGCGCCGCGCTCAAGGCCGGGATGGCGACCGTGTGGGTCGTCGGGCTGCGCGCCGTCCGCAACCCCCGCTGGGGCATGCCGGGGCCGATGGCCCCAGAGATCTGGCGTGCCTGGACGGGTTTCAGCTCGTCCGGGGCACGCTCTGTCACCCCGCCGACGGGTGTTCGACGCAAGCGGGGCTCGTCGACTGGGCCAACCAGTGACGCGAGCACAGCGCCTGCGTCTGCCCCGAGGCGTCTACGGGGGTGGTTCCGGAGGGATCGACGACTCGGAGCAGCTCGTGATGATCTATTGCGACCTTAACATGCGCAAATTCTCGCCGCCGATGATAGAAGGTTATACTAGTACTCCTGATAAAACTTGATATGCACTTAGTTCCGAAGCAAGACGAACCCCTTCTGTGGCCGACAGCATGGAAACGGTGACTAGTGTCACAATACGTACACGGGTTACTCGCCACTCGAGAATGCCTGGGGCTTCTTAGCAGCATCAAGAAAATACAATTGGTCAAGATATCATACATGGTTCGGAGGACGGTGATGTGATTGTCTGTAAGGATGCGAGTAACGAGACGGCGACGCTTTCTGGGGGACACTTTGCTTCAACAACGTCGTTCTTGAGGGGTGTATGCTACACGTTCATATGGCCAGCGCTAGCACCTATCCACGGAAGAGAGCGCCTCGCGGTTTCGAGAGGGAGTCGGCAATACCCAGGAAGGTCTCAGCCAGACGGACCTGTCAACAGGCAGCTACATCAGCGACGGCTCCGCACAAGCGGGAGGATCAGGGATCGGTCGAAAACTTACCGTATCCAATGCTTCGTGGTACGACGAGTTGACGTGAGCATGGGGGTTCAGAGGGTCACGAGGTGCGGTGATCTCAACGTCGTGGGCGATTTGAGCCATACGCTGCAGCTGGCCTGCGCTAGGGCCGAACGAGACGGCGTGGAAGGAGAGCGGTTTCCTTGAGAGCATATTAGTACATTCAACGGGATGCGATATACACACGAACATACCCAAGGGCAATTGATCGCCTGCACAGATCCTGCATTGTGTTGTCTGCAATACTGCATTCTCCATCTGAAAGAAAGATGACGATCGGAGACCTGGAGGGAAGAGTTCAACTACAGACACCGAGATGGGTCATTGTCGGCTCACCGTTCAGTACTCCAGTGAGACTCCATGCTTCGTCTAGCCATTGCGATTGCGTCGGTAAAATTGGTACCGCCAGAAGCATGGTATCCGAGGACCGTGTTGAGAAGCTGAGACGGGACATTTGTGAAGTCGTGCGAGAGCGCGGTCGTAGATGTCTGATTGAATAGAATGACGGTGTAAGCGTCACGGCGCGCACCCGCACCACCACCGGCTGTGACTGCATTGTGCCGAGCCTCCCAGAACCCTTGCAAAGACGAGCATACAGCCCCCAAGCGATTGTTGTGGGTCCTACGAATCAGCTGTGTAGTTGGTGTGTTGTCAAGAGGTCTCCGGTCTCCGCCGTCCATGGAGCCGGACCTGGGATCAGGATATGTAATTCAGCAAAGGAAAGCGGAAGCACGATGTTGTCGAACATGCCTATCAATGACGAAAATACTGCAACAGTGTTAGCGGCGCTAAAATCTGCATGTAGTCGTCGTGACTTACACATGGAAAGCTTGATGCAATAGTACTGGGTTGCGACAGGCAAAAGTGTGACCGTCGTTGGAGACATGGCCTAGACCGTTGGCAGGAGCTTGGTCAAGGCGTTGGCGGGGATGGAGCATAGGCAGTGTGCAGTAGGATGGTTGGGCCAGCGTGTTCCCTGTCGCGTTATGTTCGGGGCCTAGAGCAGAATCACGTATTAAGAGTGAACACGTATATGAGTCGTACAGTTGTGTCTCACGTACCACCGCACATCTTATCGCTGAATTGGTGCAGCAGTTAGATTTCAATAGAGGGACTTCGAAAATTGACGACATACCACTTCGAAAAGTTGTTCTGGTCTTCCTGCGAGTAAGGATCTGAACGACCAAAGTCAGAACGATGAATCATGACATTCAAAATGAATTGAGGGGGTGAGTCGTACCCTTGAAGCCTGTAAACACCATATTGTTGGTATGTCTGTCTAATGACGAACATTTCAAGCCTACTTACCCATTCGCCTCCAGTGGGGGCACTGATCCTACAACTCGCCGCTCTCAAACTGGATACCTCGTCAAGATGGCTAACGCCGCCTTCTCCTGGCAGTCACGTGCGCAGAACACTGTCTCGCACTCTGTCACCGAGTCCGAGTATATGGCTGTAGACGACGCTGGACGTCAAATCGTCTATTCGCGCAACGTCCTCGAGGAGATCTATTACTTCCTCGAGCCTGTACCGCTTTCTAGCGATAATCAGGGTGCTATCTTCCTCGCCTCGAACCCAGTCACTGAGAAGCGCACCAAGCACATCGACATTCGCTATCATTATATACGCGAGATCGTCGAGGCGAAGAAGGTTGAATTATTCTACATTCAAGGCGAAGATAACCCCGCCGACCTCTTCACCAAGAACCTGGGGCCTGACAAGTTCCTCAAGTTCCGTCCTCTTCTAGGGCTTGTATTCCACCCTTAGGCCTCTGTCTTACTTCGCTGATGCGCCTTTATTACGGCTGCTCAGCGAGGG